>NC_063063.1:5627941-5845441 GCF_018812025.1 Megalobrama amblycephala | reverse complement strand
ATTGATTTCCCCCCCCGACTCAATTCAAACATGAATTAAAGCCATTCAACTGTGTAATTGAAAGCAATCTTTTTTTTTTTTTTTTTTTTTTTTAACATTTATTAGGCTTCAAAAATATAACATTTAATTTAAGTGAACTTAAAACAATCCTCACATAAATCCATAATAAATATCATATTGACCTGTGCCCTTCCTACCTGTCTAACAGACTAACAGGAAATACTGTATAATACAGAAATTAAGTTTGATGTTATCAAACAGGCATAACCTAACTTATATAGATTAATTCCTCCCAAATAAAGCTACAAAAGTTCTTTAGTCAAAAGCAGTGAGTAATTTCCTCTGTTACCTTTGTTCTTTGATTATCTTCAATGACAGACACCATCAGCTGCTGTCACTTTAAGATCTGCCGCTGCTACGCATGACGCGGATCTCACACACGTCCCACTTTCTCTCAACTCTTTACTTTCGTTTATGGCTTTATTTAACTCATTCAAGGCTGCTCTTGTGAGGATACGGCGTAAAAATATTTAACACTTTAAACTGGAAAAAATGAATCGCATGTGTTAGCGTGTTACCGTTGACAGCACTAATTATAACTCATATAGACTACTTTTTTGATATTTTTTATACTGCGTTCTGTCCTTTTAGGAGCTTGACAGATATTGTATAGAAAAGAGCTGCATGAAGACCCTCCAAAACTTTTGAAAATCCTTCAAACCCTTCCTTCCTTTTGACTTCCAAGTAAAAAAGCTGCATAACGGTTTGGAACGATATGAGGGTGAGGAAATGATGACAGGATTTTCATTTTGGGGTGAATTCGTGCATGCAACCTCTGTGGTGTTCTGTCTTCGTGGCAGAAAAGATCTTACCTTTCCTTTGCTAATGATGAAGAACGTGTCCCCTCTGGCACCTTGTCTAATAATGTACTCTCCATCACTGTAGTGAGTCTGAGAAACGAGATAAAAAGGGAGAGGCAAAGAGAGAATTACTAAAGTGTCATTTATTTCCTTCTGGTCCAATTTTCACAGTGTTGCTCCATCACAATCATCCTCAAGTCATCTCGGAAAAAAGTGCCTCAATCACGCAACAGCCCACTTCAGGGTTACAACACCAAAACAAGAACAGAAGTCCTCTTAGCAGTAATCCATGCTACCGGCAACCCACAGCAGCCCCCACTGCAAAAGTAAGTTTACAGAACTCTGAGAAACTTTGGCTGAAATCTCAATGTTTATACTGATACTTAGGGATCTCTACAAAAGTATTGACCTTGTCTAGTTTCTTCTACGATTATGAAAGATACTTTAAACTGTGTGGCTTGATGAGGAGAGGTGTGTTGATACTTTTCTAAGCACTTGGACTTCAGATTATAGAGAGCACCATATCACAGATGCTTGAGGATGTAATCTATTGACTTTAGCCAATAAATAACCACCTAGAATCACCTAGAACATCCTAGGAGCTGCATAGCAATGTGATGAAACCTCTTGGAACACCATAGCAACCGCATAAGCAATGCCCTGGAAACCACCCAGAACATCCATGGCAACTTTTCAAGTACCACTTGCATTTTCTTCAGCAAAATATTTTTGTTCCAAAATGTGTTTTATGCAATTCATAACAACACAAGTAGACTATCTTCTTTTACAGCCAGTTTTCTCTATCACGTCAAGTACTTTCATCTTGGAGCAACAGTGTGAAAATAATCTTGAGTATACAAAAATCTCTGATTCTTACAATTAATGACATAGTGGGCCCTATCATACACCCGGTGCAATGTGTCGCCAGGCGCGACGCAAGTGTTTTTTGGTAGTTTCTCGCCCCATGGGCGTGCTCTTCTGAAAACGAGGTGTGTTCAGGTGCATTGTTGCCACGTTGCTATTTTGAGGCAACTGAAATAGACTGCGCCATTGACCAACTGAAACCTGATCTAAAGTCACTGCCGCAATATTTGTTTTGTTATTTAAAGAGCGCGTTAGTAATAGTAGCACCTATAAGCGCGCATACACTTTGCTTATTACACACACACAGGGATGCACAGCAGCACACAAACATGCCAAATATTAAAAGAATCACATTGTAAAAGATTATTATTGTGTGCATAAAGATAAAAATGCTTTGGTGGAATCCGGCTTGTCCTGTAGACGGTCTGCTCACACACTTTAACCTCGCACACCAGCAGATCCGTCTCCTGGCAAGAGAAGCAGTTTTTCCGCTTGCAAATCCCGCCATGTAAATAGTGAATTCACCATGCTGCCAGCGCAACTGGCTTTTAAAGGTAATGGGAGATGAGACTCTGATTGGTTTATTGTATGTTACGCCCCAAAAAACACCCATGACTCATTAAGAGAATAGGAATAACCCTTTTAGACCATGCACCGGGCAAGCCGACCATTTTTCCCGTGTTAAACTAGCAAAAGTGGATTCAGACACGCCCTAAGTGCACCTGCGGTGTGCGCTTCAGGGCCCATAGTGTTATGTTTAATGACTATAGTGTTAATAATTGACTAGAGTGTTGTGTTGTAATGTTTAATATTTGAAACAACCCAATCATTTCATTAAACATCTTAACTTTGGGGATTTAAGACAGGTTGGAGGTTATCCTAACTTATTTACAATGATATTTAAGAACATTCTTTCAAGCATATGAATACTTGTTTTTTGTTTGTTTGTTTGTTTGTTTTGAGAACAATCTTAAGAAAAAAGATAAGAACATTTTTAAGAAAGGTTTTTGGGAATACAAAGTATTGTCTTTAAGTTAGAAAATAAGAAGAAAACAGCAGTTGAGAAGAATTGTATTCTTAAGAATGTTCCATGAATCCTGCCCCTTGGACATCAAGACCAAACAGATTTATCATTTCAGAGATCAAGTCCAGTCCCTGAAGTCCTGAAACCATGAGAAAACCCGAAAGACCTGATTTGAGATCTGAAGAAGCTAACGTTCCTCAGTTTATAGCCAAAGACTGAACTGTCTGCTCCTACAGCAATGTAGAGTTATATGATTATCGCTGAGCTCACCTTGAGGAAGTAATATTGTTGAGTTTCAGGATTCAATTTGACTCTTTTGTACTGTTAGGATGTAGCCTACTGTTAAATACCACCTCTACATCTCTCTATGACATTTGTGGTTTGAAAATAATTCTGACTCATCCAGCAGTTTTTTTGAAGCACAAATGAAAAACACATTTATAGTAATGCGCATACAATGGATGTTAACATGGCAAGACATTCCAGATGGTTTAAAAGCAGAAATGTGAAATTCTTACATAAAGAAGAATTTATTCATTTTTTGTAAAATGTGAATATAATTATCTCTGTAACATTTATTTTCAGAATTTTAATTTAAAATGTCCTTGTCCACAAATTGTCCTACTTTTCTTAGTAAAAGAATTCTGACGATAAAATTCCTGTCTGTGGAGTTTTCCTAAAATATGCCAATGCCAGAACAGCATACTACCACACTACTTTTACTTTTGCCCCAGTATACACTGTGCACAGTATAATGCATAAAATAAAAGGATGACCTAAAATTTGCCAAAATATGTAGTATATAGCACAGGTGACTGTGTGGAATACATTATCCCACACGTTCAATGCACTCAACGTGACATGAAACGCACATTGGAAGTAAAATCAGCTGTGATTTTTAACATCGTGTTCTTGACATTATCCGTTTGGACTGCCAAACATTCAGACATGTTAAAACAAACTTGGATTAAAAATGTGAAATAACCATTTTTTCAATAACTAGATACCACATAAACACAAATGTACTGTGGTTGACAATAATGTTGTAATAATACTATTTATTGTCTCATAATTCCTACTGATTTACTACTTTAACTTTGATTCTTTTCCAGAAATCCCCCCTTTTTCCACTCTTTGCCCTACATTCTTTTATTCTTACCATAAGACCTTACACATCTGATGGAAAAATCTGACTTTCTGACCCATGTTGCTCCAAGTAGAACAGTGCAGTGTGGGAATGTCTGCCAATTCCAGCACTTCACAAGTATGTCTGGGATAAAGCCCAGGCATAGCTAGTTGCCGTAGACAAAGGGCAATAAAGTGTAATAACTTTTTGAACAGCCTTGGTTTCAGAAGTGCTTTTTCCTTTTCATTTTCTTAATAAGCATTTAAAAAATAAACCATGAACCAAAGATTTGAAATGAAAAAAGGATGTGAAAATCAGACTAAAAGCATAAGGCGATGAAATTAATATTTTTGATGTGGAAATTAGCTACTCATCCCATGAAATTGCATAACCAAATCAGAAACAATACTATATAAACAATTTCTTGAGTATAAAAAAATCTCTGATTCTTACAATTAATGACATAGTTGGCCCTATCATACACCCGGTGCAAAGTCCTTATTTATAAGTATATACTATATATTTGATGTTTATAGTAAATATATTCAAATATATGTTGTTTAAGAGTCTAGGGAGTCTTAAAGGTGCAGTATGTAATATTGACAGCTAGTGGTTGAAATGGGTACTGCAGTCCAAATTCAAAATATTGGTTGTTTCTCCTACCACCTCCTTCTCAAGCTTGGTCGGCACAAGCTTGAATGGTGTGCAAAATAAAAATGACGTCATCGCAATGACGCAATAATCAAATCGGAAAATTAGCTTCCTCCTTTTCTGATGACATCAGTTTGACGGCTTGGGTCGAATATCCTTAACCACTCCCCTCCAACCATCAGACTGCTATGAGCAAGGGATGGGGAGGAGGTTTGCTAAAATAAAACCCCACCCTCTATTCAATATTCCGCTTCTCTTGAAATACTTTTACACCGGAAACTTCACTGTGAATGTTTTGTGTCTAGTTTTTCAACTTCCCCATCATCTCTGAAACACTGTGCTTTATTTGTTGAAAAGATCATTAATTGGGGTTCTGAATGCCTCTTTTCTGGCATTTTTAGTCTGTGCAGGTATTTCTGAGCCACTACAGATAAAGACGTGGTTTGGTTAAAAGCTATTAGATGCTATAGGAAAAATTAATGACTAATTGCACTAAGCACTTTACTAAAGTTCACATTAAAGTCTTTAAAAACTTTAGAATACATAGCCTCTCTGAAGGTGATCAAGCTGAGACAGACATTGTTAGTGATACTAAAATGTCTTTGAAAAACATTTTATCTGAAATATCTTCATCCTCACAAAGACATATTTTCTAAACAATATTTTGATGTTTTAGGGCCTTGATCGTTATCTTAATGATTATCGTGTGGAACGAAGAGCCTTTTCGATAACCGTTTTGAGAAAAAAGTGACACTGTGGAAAAGTGGATCTCTGATTTTCATTTCACCTAATCTTTGTCCTTGTGTTCCCCTGGAGGACATTATCATCAAGCATCCATTTGGTTTCATTTTTTAAAAAAATGAAAAGCTATTTGCTGTAATTTCCTTCCTCAAATTGGTTTCAGGAGAGTCATCAATTAAAGAGCCATAGATCTTTAAACTGGAACATCATGCGGAGCGATTCTCTGTGATGACCATCTCCACACTGAACTGCAAAATATGATACCACAAGTTTGTTTCACCATCAGGCTTGCAGAGTATGAAAAGATATTCAACGTGCCAAGAAATCTGGCAGTGCAGCACATCCCACATATTCACTTGCTTGGTTCAGAAGGTCTTGGCGTGGAGACAATAACTAATACTGTGGCTATATTACTGTACTAACTACACACTTCTTTGCATACATAAGTTGAGACATCTGCGTCTAAACATAGTTCAATCATGACAACTCTATAGTTTTAGCATGTTATTGAATATGGCAATGTTAAAGTATTTGGTCTGCTATGCTGCGGAGCAAGTACGGACTTGCTACTGCTGATAGACACACAGAAACGATGTTGTGAGCATGTAAGATATGCTGCTGCTGCATAAATAGACACACATAAGTCCCGTAGCAGATCTTGGCAGGTGGAGCTGGGGGAGGTGGAGGGTTTCCAGAGGAACTCTGATAAGGGCACTGCAGGACTAGCTTACAGCAAATAATGAACCAAACTATTTAAATGTTGAGCAAACAATCTCAATTGGATGCAGGATCAGCAGAGGCCAATCAGCTTGTGCCATGCAGTAATGATGCTTGCAGATTGCATGTACAGGGCTAATCAGCCTCACACCCTCCAGAGTTTCATGACTGAACTAGATATTTGTTTAGGGCTGATCTCGACTAAAGGTTTTTCTAATCGACTAGTAGTCATTCATTTAAGCGATTAGTCGGCTAATTGCGCGTTAATATTAATAAGAACAGCATTACTTTCATGTATAATAATGAGTCTTTAATCGACTATATATAATACATAGCCTAATCAGCATGAAGCTTTCAGCAATGCACCAGCAAACATAATGATTATCAATGTGATGTGAAAAAACAGAAGGAGACTGTCTGAACATTTTAATTAATTTATTGATAAACTAGTGTTTTGTTAGCCTGACGTGGTCATACTCAATTCTAGTCAGAATATGAGTCTGATACTGCTCCATTGGGCTTTGATTATGGGGGCGTATTTCAACCGATCCAGGAAAGACCTCAATTGGATAGACCTACAACCAATCAGAGCTACAGAGTAAGTGACGTATGTTGAGCGACGCATAGTTGTCAACAGAACTCTTCTTAGCGACCATCGGGGCCAGCTGATAAATCAAACTTTTGCCGAATCCCGTAGGAAGGACGGCAAAGACATCTTTCCCATCGACAAATGCCTTGATCGCGGTCCTCTGTTCCTCTTTTAAAATTAATGCGCTGTCGATATCTTCTATAACGGACGCGATGGCGGAATCTACACATCTCAGTTCTTCAACAACAGCCATCATTGTTGTAAACTAATTGACCTTTCGCAAAGACTCGCCCCCCTTAGTTACTGTTGCTTTGTCCGACAAGCCGTGGCGCTGTCACGCCACACAGAGTGGAGCAAAGAGGAAACTGACAACACATCGACAGACGAGACAGAGCTGGTTACTTATGATATTAAACAAAGTCCCAGCTTTCAAACTGTGTAGTTATTTAAAAAATTCAAACAATAAAAACCGTTTTGTGGCTCTTTAATGTGTTGTGACCATGATCGTGACAGATTGCTGTAGCGCCTCAGCTCAAGAGGCTCGTGAACCGATCATCTCTTCCTACTAGTCCATTTATAGCATCAAATAAACATGAATGAACATGAGAATGAATGTTGTTTCAAACGCGGAAAGACGTCAATTTTTCAAGTTTAACTCCACCGATGTTAATCTTCTAACTCCTGACTGCTTTGACGGACAAAATGGCGGATGCGGCGTTCTGATTGGTTAGATCGCTTGTCAATCAAACTCCCCAAGCGTTCTCTGATGACGTGGGCGGTTACGTAACCGCAGATAGCCTGTCCATCATCGATTAAAGCCCGCCCTGGCAATTTGATTGGCTCGGCCTTCTGGGAGCCGAGCATAATTACTCCACAATGGATCGAGTCCAGACCGAACTTCCCGTCCAAAAAATGTTGTGGGCGGGGTTCGGGCTGGCACCCAGGCTAGTGTTTTGTGTGTTTTCGGCTGCAGAGATGAAGTCGACGATGCTGACTCGTCATCTCCGCAGTAGTCGACGCGCCAATATGTATGGTTCATATGGATTACATAATCTAAGAATATTTGTTTTAGATTTGAATCAATTCATTTAAAAGTAGACATTTCAAGGTTTCCATAGATATATTTCTAACGTCTGTGAGGCAAGTATATGCTGAGTTTCGGTTAGTTTTTTTTTTGATGCGTTCAAATTCACTTGAGACTGAGACGGCAGAAAGCAGGGGCGGCGCCAGCCGATTTTGCCGGGGCTTCAGCCCCGAATGTAATGACAGTCACTGAGCAAATATGAAACTGGACAATAGCCTATGCAAACCCCCGAAATCATAAGTTGTTTTATTTCATTGCGCTTTGGCTTTGCATATACTGCATACAGCCTGTAAAAATAGACCTTAAAAATAATCTAGCCTATAGAATACATTTCTTTGCTGTCGGTAGCCTATGGGCTACACCGTTTCTTCCTCTCTGTTGAATATGCAGCAGGTAGGGGAGGAGCTAGCACAGTCAACCGCAAGAGTGCGAGACAGTCAGCGAGCAGGAATTTCAGGTTTGAGGTTTCTTAACAGTGCTCTCAAAATATAATTTTTCTAAACAGATCTCTCTATTAAAATACGTTAAGCAGTTCAATACCGCTTTTCTACAGTATCCGACCATACACCGGCAGCGCTTTCTCTCTCTCGCACATTTGCGCACGCGATCAGCTGGTGATCTGGTGATCAAAATAAAAGCTCAAGGATTTATCTTTTAAAAAGAAATGAGTACACAAGTATTGTAAAAAAGATGTTTGAACCCTTTTTAATGTCCAGGTACAAGTCAACGCTGTTTCTTTGTTCAATTTGCACACTGTACATGGGTTGAAGCTCTTAATTTTGAGTTTCCAGAGTGCACCAGATTGATGCATTTAACCTTAAAATGTACAAAATTTTCTTCCGGGGGGCATGCCCCCCAGGCCCCCCTAGAGCTGATACATCCAACAAAGTTTTACAAATTACAGTGTCAAATAATGTACATTTTCTAAACAAGAATACGACAACAAAAGCTCCTTTCATGTCAGTAAAGCTGTTAATAGAAAATTAAAATGTCTTTGGACAAATATAGATTTGGGCTAAGCCCCGAATGTTTACAATGTCTGGCTCCGCCCCTGGCAGAAAGCACATCCTGTTTGTTTCCATTATTATTTTTCAATGATTTGTGGTTAATGTGAGTTTACAGAAATAAAACCAAACCATTTACAGTTTCAAATGTTGGAATATTCTTATCAATATGACCAGAAATTAGTATTTTAAGTTAAATTCAAGTGATCGCACCGGCACCTCCATGTCATGCAGTAAGCGCGCTCTCCACACAAACACTTGGATATGCATCAAATAATAGCACACAATTATCTAGGATAACATTAGAGTGAACAGACTTGTAAAATTGCTACTACTTACTTGTTTCTAGTGATAAGCCATATTTGAGTTCGATGAACGATAGGCGAATGTTTGGATTACCTGCCATTAACAATCTGTTCCGCACGGACTGCGTGATTTCGCCAATTCCCGTGGAGGTTTTTTTTTTCTGCGACTAACCGACTAATACCCATTTTGGTGGACTAAGCCTCTTCTCTTCGACTAATGACTATTAGGGGGCAGCCCTATATTTGTTATTATAAAAAGTTGTTACTCTTAGTCTATGAACATTAGGTCTGTGTTTTTTTCAGGGGATGCAAGGGAATCAGATGAAAAGTTGAGAGAAAAATGTAAAAAATATATATATATATAAATAATAATGTACAATTTACAGAATGGATTTATTTACATTTGTCAAATTAATAGAATGTCACTATTTTCAGATAATATTTTACACGCTTTTAGTTGTGATAGTATAACAGGGTCTTTATGCATTTAACTCTCTGGAAGTCGGGTAACGCGCTGGCGCGTTTTGCAGGATTTTTTTCACATTGCAGCAAAACAAACTTAAAATACTCCTTCATTTTTTTGTCATAGAGACATAAGTCATATATCAATTGAAACTATAGAATATCTTCTTTTATTTGTGTACACTCAGAGTAAAAACAAAATGTTGTGCTTTTTGCAAAATAAAGAAAACTAACATGATGCGTAATCTCTCGTCTCCTTCTGAACGAAGTCCAATCTGATAGTTCTCAGAAAATGAACTGTAACTTAGTGAATACTAATGACACAAAAATGAGACTTATGTCTAAAAAAGTTGAAATGTCAGGTTTTAAATTGTGTAAGTCAAATCGAAAACAAATATTCTCTGTTTATGTAATCTGTACGAAAAGAGACACATGTCAGACCTCTGTGATTCAGCTCATTATCCACTAATGTGGCCACGCCCACAGAGCCAGCGCTATTCAGAGGCAAATTCTGAGGCAATACATGCATACATCGTCTTAATCGTGTATTTATTGTCTTCAAAAGTGTTTTGAATAGCCTTAGTTAGCGATCTCTGGAAGCCTGTTAGTTCCTGGATTGTCACATGGCCTATTCTTCTTTAGATTAATTTGTGGACTAAATGTGCACAGAGCACCCTCCGGCTGCAAGTATGAATTGAAAACACAGTATCCAGCGCTCACAGTGATGACAATAAATGTTGAATAAATATTACTTCTCTGTATAGAAAAATGACATAAACATGAGAATCCATCAATATTTTTCCAAATGTGCATGCTTTTAAGCTAAAAGCCTATATGAAATGCCACAGAGGTAACATAATTATGCAGACACTTTGCATCACAGAAATACATTATATTTTAAAGTATATAATAGAATACCATTATTTTAAATTGTAATAATATTTCACAGTATTGCTGTTTTTTCTATATGTTTGATATACACCATGATGAGCTTAAGACATGATCACAGAGGGGTTTTTTTCACAGCCTACCTGACTGAAAGGCCTCATTAATATGCAGCTCATTAGAGGTTCTTTATGTGATTCTTTTGTCTTCTCAGGTGTAAATCACCCATTATTCATGATGATTCACGCCTCCACGCATACTGTGTTTCTTGACAAAAAGTTTCTTACAAAAACTAAATCAATATATTGTTATAAATGAACAAGTAGGCAGGATAATTTTTTAGATAATTTTGAAGCAAAAACTCTAGTCTACAATCTCCAATACCCAGAAGTCTTGTAAACACATATATAATATTATTTTTTTGGCCTTATTTCAGTGACTAAAGTTTTTTGTTTTTTCAATAACCACGCATAAACGTTATTCCTTCAAAAACACAAAGATGCACGTACATGTTGCTCACATATTATGGTAGCCTAGTTTGTGCTGAATATAGTGTAATGACACTTTTTCCATTAATATGTTTATGAACAACTGAAAAAAGCACAAATCTGCCTTATAGGAGATTCTAAAAGAGACTTTAAAAATACTGTAGTGCACATTTAGTCTGCCATTAGTCTAATGTACTATTGGGTCAATTGAATTTAGTTGAATACTACTGAAAGTTCTCCTCTGGTCTAAAATGAGCAGTTATTGAAAATGAGCTATGAAAATGACTCTAGACTTCTAAACTGCCATGGCTTTGTGAGGTCAGTAGCAAAAAAAAAGGGCCCATTTAAACCAAATTGCCAGAGAGAAGTTGGAAAATGGTCAGGTTTTGGGCACAAAAATGTCCAGGTTTTTTTTTTTTTTTTTTTTTTTGAATGCAACAATGCATCCTTTGTGAACAACTCCTCACTCATTTTGTATTGTCGGAGTGGATTGGTGAGGCAGGACGACTGTCATTCATATCTCACAATTCACACTTCTTTCCTCACCATTCCAAGTTTATCACTCACAATTGAGAGACAAAAGTCAGAATTGTGAGATATAAAGTCACAATTACATTTTTTTATTTTTTTTATTCCGGGGTGGAAACAAGCTTATGAAATGCTCCAGCACCAGGAAAATTCCTTAATGCAGAATGTACATATGGGTTGGGACACAATTAAACATTATTTTATTGTGTTTTAATAATTACTTAGCTAATGATATGAATGGACAAAAAAGAAATCAGTGGTTACGTTTACTATTAAACATAGCATAAGATGATAGTAATCATCCGTAGGGTATGTTACATCATGAAGCATGGCTGGGGAAGGGTTAGGAAGCTGTTGTGTCAAGCAGATTCAAGCATGTGGTCAGAGATATCCTCTTCTCTATCCTCGCCTACAGCGAGTGACCAGTGAAGAGAGCAGTGAACCCGCAGAGACAGTGCATAAGCAAAGTGAGACAGAGAGAGAGAGAGAGATAGATAGTAGGATGAGAAAGACAGAGAAATGAGGGACTAAGAGAATGTAGAGAGAACAGAGTGATGGATCAAAGCAGAGAACACAGCTCTGTTGTCATCATGTTTAGTCAGGGCAGTAGAACGCAGCAGGTGAACAGTAGGGACCCAGCAGGAAGACAGCTTATTAGTTACTCTACCCACAGTTTTAGGCCATGATCATGTCCATCAGCTCTGCCTTTAAAATATGATAGTGAGTTTCATGAAAGAATTCAGTACAGTGCTTTCAGTTCGGTGTAGTGTTAATTTCGTCAGACGAGACGAGACGAAATATGTTCGTCAACGACCGTTTTTTTCATGACTAAGACGAGACGATGACAAGACTGCACCGCTGTCCAAAAACGCTGACTAAGACTAAATTAACATGCATTATTGTTGACGAAAAAAGACGAGACGAAAATGTTTTGTATAAAATAAAAACGTAAGATAAAATCTCTCTTCATTTTCGTCTACAATCGTCTCAGCTTTTTCATCAGCTGTTCAGAACGAGTTCGCGGCTTTGATACTGACAAAAAGTCAGAGTGTGTCATCATAACTGACGGGAAACACTGCGGACAAAGAATTCACATTAAGCAGGTTATATATATTTTATGTTAACTTACTTATTTTGCCACATGCATGTGTGGGTCTTCACATCACGGGCGCGGAAAGTGGGGGTGCTCTAAATGCATGTTTGTTCATTAACATTTATTTGTAATAAACACTCTGAGTTGGCTATGAGTTTTATTTTTATGTTAAATTATGTAAGGGATAATGCAGAGCGAGGCGGTTGTTATAGCTTATACAACCTCAACAGGCTGATTAGGCTGACTACCTACCAAATAAATCAATAATTTGACACAAAATGATGATTTAAAAAGGAGTTTATTGATTTAGAAACGATTGTATTGCTTCCGCTAAACAAAATAGTGCGCTCCGTCTCTACGGTTAGAATCCTGTGTGTCCATGGCAACGATCTGTTTTTCATGGCAACGGTGTGTTATAGTTAGCAGCGGTCTGTTATCAAGAAATAAAATAGTGTGTGCGTAGAAAGAATTCGTCCACACACCGCTCAAAAAAAAAAAAAAAAAAAAGCGCAAGTCCACCGTCTAGGCAGGCTTTTTGTGTTAAATTATATTTCCTGTCGCTGCGCAGGTTCTTTTATTGTACATGACAGCTTATGTCCCGATGACCGGTCTTTGCATTACGATTAAAAGCAGTATCAATAAAGTAAAAAAATGTGATGTGCAGTCAAGTTCGACTGTATGCACTGTTTAAACGAGTGTTCTCAACTTCTCACTGATACTTTTGTGATTCGCGGAGTTTTGACAAGTTTTATAGCCTTGATATTGTTTCTTATTCAAAAGTGGTTACAGAAAAAATTAAGCACCCCCAACCTGAAACCTCTTCCCACGCCCCTGTCACAATCACATCATAATCAAAATTAATAATTAGGCTTAAAAGCAAATGTATATGTAAGGGAATCAAGTTTAACAATGACATGTAATAGTGCTCCAAATATCAATAACGGTGTGTGCAATACCATGTATAACTTGCATTAAGTTGGTAATTTACTTTATAAGTCATTAAGTCATATTATATATATATATATATAGTTTTGATCTTAGGCTTTTCATTAAGTTTCATTAAGTCATATTATATATATATATATATATATATATATATATATATATATATAGTTTTGATCTTAGGCTTTTCATTAAGTTTCATTAAGTCATATTTATTTCCACTATAACACGTGTGTTCCTGATATTATTGCATTTAATGAGGCCTCGTTGTATTTATTCTTACAATAGCTTCTAGATGTGGTCAAGCAACCAGCCAGGAAAGAGGAGAGGCCATCTATGTCCGACTAAAAACCTTTGTAACTTAAGTTGTCAGTCGGAGTCTGTTGGGCCCCAGTTTTTGAATTGTGTTGGTTAAAATAAAATACTCTTCAGCACAGGTTAATCATTTGTGAATGTGTCTCCTAAATCAGAAATTGAAAACCAGACACGTTTAACATTTGCATTCAACAAAAATCATTCAACAAGTGTATTTTGTCAGGTAATTATAACATTTAACCAATGTTTGAGATATGTGAAACACTTTTTTTACTGAAATGTTTATCAGTAATAATCTCAGTAATAATGTGTTATTTTAAAAAAAGACTAAAAATTTTTGACTAAAACTAGACTAAAATTAAAAGACTTTTAGTCGACTAAAACTTGACTAAGATACCTTGAGTTTTCTTTTGACTAAAACTAGACTAAAATGACGAGACGTTTAGTCGACTAAAACTTGACTAACAAAAAAAGATATGTAAATGACTAAATATGACTAAAACTAACAAGGACATTTGCCACAAGACTAAGACTAAGACTAAATTAAAAATAGGTGACGAAATTAACACTAGTTCGGTGCATGTGTGTACCGAAGCATTACATTGCAAAATTGTAGCCTAACCACCAATAACCACCAATAACTGCAATAAGCTTTGTGTTTTGTTACTTTAAATAAGAAACAAAGTGTCATCCTTCAAATTCTGTCCACGAAATCATGAAATTTAAACAGAAAATGTCGTTTTGACGTGATCTGATGCGGCGTGACAGATCACTGTACAGGCGCCTCTGTTCAACCGGCAGGGCGAGCGCTGAGCGTGAGTGAACGCGATCATCTCTTCCTGTTTAATACTAGTTACAGAATAAACATGAAAAATCATCTGAAGGTAAGTTGAAAGATACAGTACAACTTACTGAAATGGTCATATCTCGTGTAATTGCTTAGTCAGAGTTTCAACAACGGAAAGACATAAATGAAAGCTTGTAAACAATATGTCATATGTAGCATTTACCTCAGAAAAGCCATTCAGTGTCCAAAGTTTGTTAGTTCGCTAGAAAAATGAACTCTTTTGCTTAATATACACACTTTCACACATATACAAACCTTTTAGTGATGTCCTGATTAGGCTATTAAATGTATGTTTAAATAAATCTATTGTGAAAATGACAGCCAGTGTATAGAAATTATTATATTTCAACAACGAATTGGACTAAAAACATTTAGAAGTTAATGCAAAAACTGCCTTAGGTGCAGTTTACATGTTTGCATAGGCCTACAATTTGTTATTTGAGTACTTGATTATTTTATCTAAAAATAAAAAGCAATTGAATTTAGACTAATAGTTTGGGCTCAATTGTTAACCTTTCAGATTATAGTAGCATAATGTTCAAGTAAGGGCTCCATACATAGTTTATAGCATTAGCAGAGATACATTTTTTTTATCCTTAAGAAACTTTTAGTTATAATTTAATGTTAATATATTTATATTTTAGACAAAAACACAATTTGTTCAGTAAACCACTGATTAATAAAAAATAAATAAAAAAGCAATTTTATGTTTAGTTTTCTCCCCACCTGCTGTACCGAATATATATATATATATATATATATATATATATATATATATATATATATATATATATATATATATATGTTTCTATAAATTTGAAATCTTACAGTCATTTTAATATGCTGACTTATTATCACTTATTATTATTATTATTATTATTATTATCAGTTTACCATTTTAACAGTTTAACAGTGTACCAAAAAAAAAAAAAAAAGAAAAAAGAAAGAAAGAAATACTTTTATTCAGTAAGTACACATTAAATTGATCAAAAGTGACAGTTATTACACAGTTATTACACATTTATTACAAAAGATGTCCATTTCAAATAAATGCTGTTCATCAAACTTTCTATTCATCAAAGAATCCTGAAAAAATTTATAATGGTTTTCACAAAAATATTAAGCAGCAAAAACTGTTTTCAACATTGATAATAAGAAGAACCATTATTAATAATAATAATAATAATAATTGAGCTCCAATAATAATTAATAATACATTAAATATTAAATATTAGAATGTTTCATGTGACAATCAAAACGGAAGTAATGATACTGAAAATTCAGCTTTGCATCACAGGAATAAATTATATATATATATATATATATATATATATATATATATATATATATATATATATATATATATATATATTCAAACAGTAAAGCTATTTTAAAGCTTCTTTTAGCCTTGATGATAAAAGAGACGTCTTTCACAATCATTAAAATATTTTAATTATTCTAAATTTTTATATACACACAATAATTAAATGTTAGTCAAAGGGAGATTTTCACACTTAAATCTTACATCTTTTTTTTTATTTTAATTGTGTAATTATGCACAATTTATAGTACATGTAACGTGCAAAGACTGTTAAATAAAGTGTTACCAATGTTTCATTCTGAATTAATTACAAAAAAAAAGTGGCGAAAGAAAAAAAAAGAGGCTTCCCTGAAAGCACTGTAATAACTCATTTTAATACACTGGGAAACAATGAGAAAAGCTACATAATGGTTGTGATATGATGTATTATGTTAGGGCACCAACAGACGCATTGTAAACACAAGCCTATGAAGTTATGAATGGCCTCTAGACAGATAACATTAAAAAACAAAGCGGTTTTGAATTCAGTGATGCGATCTTAATTAACAAGGACGTCCCAGGGCTACTCTGTTAATTTAATTAATTTCCTAACATTATGAAAATTAACAATAAAATAAAAGAGGTTATTTATTTATTTATTTATTTATTTATTTTTGCATTTGGTCTTCTAAATAGGTAGCACATCTATTCCTAGAAGAAATTCTAAACACAATATTTGGCTATCAAATTAGTTTAACGGGGTCAGTTATACTCTCACATATGGATTTGCATAATTAATCAAGTTGTGCCCCTCCAGTGGATTTGGACGGCATCTTTACTCATGTCTGAGAGAAGAACCACATGCAAATGAGAGATTTAGTTCATATGCAATGTTTCTGAAGAGAGTCCAAAAAGTCAAAGCTGTCCTTTACTTAACACTTCAGGGCTTATTACTTAAAGAGTCTACCCTTGGCAACAGCCTGTCGACAGCAATTTGGTGTTCTTTGTTAGTTTAACAAAATAAATGTCATTCCGTATGGGAAAATCCTTTGAGTAAATGTCTCCAAATGCTCTCTGACTCAATAAGCCCAATGTGCGCTTTTGTCAAGATGACAAATTAAGCTCATTTAGGAAACAATAAACAAAAAAGCAAATGTTTTTTTTTTTTTTTTTTTAAGCAAATCTCAAATTTATCAAAGAACAACAGCCTTAAAGTTGAATGCAGGCAGGTAGGGTCTCATATTTCGTAAGGTAAACCGTAATGCCAATATATATGATGATGTGGTTTATTGCTTAGGGCAATGGGCATACTTGTTTGCCTATTTGAAATGGTGTGGATATTCAAAATTGGACAGTAAATAATGCCACCATGGATATTATTGTCAACTATATTGGTTGACAATAATATTACTGGTTTCCACCTAATTCTTGTAAATGTAAATCACATTTAATTGCCAAATATCCCATAATCCTCGAGATCCACCAAAGTTGCTGTCACCCTTAAAATGAAAGCACTGGACCACTCCTATGAAGCACAATCACATTATCTCCCAATTTTCATGGGGAAAAAAACAAGATAAAGTACAATAAGTCAGACAGAAATAATATACTAAAAATTTTAATACCTTTCCCGGTGAGACCCTTTTAAGAAATAACCTTTCTGAATAAAACCTTGATTTTTAATGAAAGCCCAATCAAACATGTTTAATAGACAATGGAGTCTTACAGCTAACTGGCTCTTTGGAGAAAATACACAATGTTTTATACAACACAGTTCAGTGGCTTACCTCCTCCAGCACATCTGCTAGCTTGCTGAGTATTTCTTCTGGAAGGCCTTGGAATGTCGGAACGCTGTGAAAAAAGATGAAGAACAAGTTTGAGGTTTTGTGAGCCAACAAAGCTGTTTCCGTCAGGTCACAAAGGATCATATCTGACCAGCAGAAAAACAACTGAAAAGAAAAGGTGTTAGTTTTAAAAGAATGGGCTACAAAGAAAGGGTTCCATCAGTAGTATGACATTATTTTAGTAATATCAGAAATCACCTGAGAGTTTTGGAAAATTCTATGAATTTTGAATTGAATTCTATGAAAGCTGGTAAATGAACAGAGTAAATGCACACAAGAAACTGACAAGCACACTTTTGCAATCTCAGAAATAATGCCTCAGGTTGAGGTGTGGGTGGACTTCTCATGAGTTTTCATAAAAAAATAAAAAACTGCCAATCATTTTAAATAGCTGGGAAAAACAGTGAACCATTACTAGAAGAGCTTAAAATGTGACATTTTTTTTTTTTTTGCAGATTTAAATAAGCTAGGGGATTGAAGTCAACATAAATATCAAAATTGACTACTTACTTTTTTTGTGTACTTTTTTTTTTCAAGTTATTTTGCCACTGAAACATGAAATGTTCATCAGCTGATGTCGATCCAGTTCATGATGAAACTGATAGCGTTAGAATATAAAGGGTAAATATGAGTAAAAATGTATTCACATTTTTTATTCGCCAGTAAAGCACACAAAATGCAATTCTATATTTCACTGATAAGCGAATATGGACTTTGTCTTCTTCGTTTAACATCTGAAGCTCCTGAGAGAATACAGCACAAATTAAGACAGTTCTCACTGAGCACATAAAGGCATCTTAAGCTTCCTTTAAAAGTCAAATCCATTTCTGTTCCTTGACATCATCAGCCATAAAGCTGGTTTGGGGCCTCTAGGAAAATGTAATTTGCAAAATGACATTGTTTTGTGTTGCCAGACACTTTGGAGTCTATAATTCAATGATTGTTTAAAACAATAAAACAAAAACGTGACCTCTTAGTTCAAGGATTCAATAATTCATTACACATGAAACCATAACATTGTTTTCTTTCTATTTTCAGATCACAGTTTATTAGGTGTTTGCTAATGCTACACTGAAAAAAATTGAAAACACAGATTGTCTGATCATATTATTTGTGATCTCAACAACAACATTGTGATTCTCTTCTAAACTTAATTTGATTAATATTATTCTATAAAATGTGTAGTCTACTAGATTAAAGGTAGGGTAGCAATGTTTTTCATAAACACTTTTTGTTATACTAACTGAAACACTCTTCACATCCTGATAGCAATCAATAATAGAAGTAGTCTAAATATTAAATAAATGTACTGTGCATATATCTTCTGTGGAAGTCTGAAAGAGGGAATCCCACTGAGAGAGGGCTATCTTTGTCATATTGACAACGAATGGTCCACTAAGCATCCACTCAGAACATCCCTAGCAACCATTCAGAACATCTTAGCAACTGCATAACAACACCCTGGTTAACACAATGCCCACAAGCAAGACCCACATTACCCTAGCACAGTGGTTCTAAACTAGGAGCCAGAATTAACACAATTTAAATAATAATTCAGAGACTGCCCCCCCCCCAAAAAAAGGACCCCATAGGTCATTTTTCAACCACCTTATTACGACCTATATTTGCCTTTTAAAGTCATGCTGGCGTAAAAATAATGACAGTGTCGTGTTACATCTTTCGTCATGAAATGACATATGACTGTCGTTACCAATCAAAATGCGTGTTTATTTAAATGCAATGTGTGGACTTTTTACAGATTTGTCCAATTTCCATTTAGCAAAAATATTTTTTTTATTAACTACTACACCCACCCCACCCCTAAACCTACCCTTAGTGATTTAATGTGCATATACATTTTATGAGCACATGCATTCCTTGGGATTGAACCGTATGATCACAAGATTGCATGTTGTTATATGCAATGCTCTACCAGTTGAGCTATGCGAAACCCGAAATATGACAAAAATATGATGAAAGGAAACAATGCATTAAAATGCCCTGTTGTCGATAGTGGCGCAACTTTATCAAACGCTCCTTTGGGTCATATTTCAGGGAAGTGACAAACAACCTATATAGGCGTATTGGTTGGAGAACAATTCTTTTTCTTGTTTTTTTTTTTTTTTTCCTTACCCTGATTCACTAAGCATTTATATTTCAGAACAGGTGGGATGGTTTTTGCGGGAAATTGCATACATACGTCACTTGTCTGTGCATGTCTCGTCATATCTGTAAATAGAGAAAAGTTGCTCCAACTTTGACTCGTGTATTGTGTGGGAGTGGCATAGCTCGTAATAAAACAAGAATCAACATTGGCTTGGTTTCTCGGAGATGGCGTTTTTATTACTCAACAGTCATAAAATATGTGTTATATGTAGCTCTCTAACAGAGTTCATTGTAAAGCATTATCTATTGTAAAGGTTCATTACATTATGGTTGTTGTAGCGCTGTGCTGGAATTTATTTTCAAGGAAGTACCGTGCCTCTTACTGGGTATAGCTACAGTAACGTCTTCATTTAGTCAGCTTGAGATCCATCTAAACTAATTATATCTCTTAAGCCTAGTACTTGAATGTTTTACGAACAGTAGGATTATCTATCTCTCTTTGGCCAGAAAAAAAAAAAAAAAAAAAGTCCATACGTTTGACCATATTAGACTGGCAATCGTCATGATAACTTTTGTAACGTTATTACACTGATAAAAAATATCAGTGTTTCCAATTAGTCAAAACAACAGCATAAAATATGCACTTACTGTACATGCTCAGAATGACATCATTTTTCGATTTCCATGTGTTTACAGGTGCCATGAACCATATACATCCGCACAGTCACACAGAGCCAAAGCACAACCAAAACAACGTTCTTCTGCTTAAATGCATGCAGTTTTGTTTTTCAACTGCTAGAGGAGCAAAAGTTGCATAGTGTAACTAAACTCAAGATTTAACTTCACCCCGTCAACCATTTTTTTTTTCTTTCAAGGTCTTGGAAAACCTGGATATATGTGGAAGCCTAATTTTAAAAGGTGTGGTTTCTAGACCTGAAAAAGTCATGCAAAATCTTATAATGGTCATTTTATAATGAATTTACAATTTTTTAGTTATGCCAAGCCCTAAAATGGTAACACTTTAATTTAGGGAACACGTATAAATTATTAACTATGACTTTTCCCTCAATGAACTCCTAATTTACTGCTTATTAATAGTTAGTAAGTTAGTTGTTAAGTTTAGGTATTGGGTAGGATTAAGAGTGTAGAATAAGGTCACGTAGAATAAGGCATTAATATGTGCTTAATAAGCTCTAATAAATAACCAATATTCTATTAATATGCATGCTAATAAGCAACTAGTTAAAAGACCCTAAAATAAAGTGTTACCTCTAAAATATTTTATTAAGTAGAAATTGTGATTTAAAAAAAAAAAAAAAAAAAAAAAAAAAAAAAATCTTATATTCAATATTTGTCCAGTAAATCAAGAACAACTGTAAAAGTAATTGGGACTTTGAATATTGTTGTGGACATTAGAGGACACTGGAATGAAAAAGGTTGAGCCACAGAAACACTGTAAAAATGTAAAAATATACTTTCTACTTACAATGCACACTAAAATATGAATGCACAATCCATTATTACATAATTCAGTGTGAATGCATTTTTATGACACATTGGACTAATCAATCTTAAATAATAAAAATAATAATGTTCTAATAAAGCAAAGCTATTCATAAAAAGCTCATGTCTAAAAATCAATATTTTCTGACTAAGTGAGTGGAAGGAGAAGAATTAGACTCAAACGAGTGCGGAGTGAATGCACAGAAACCAACAGCACTCTAATCATTATCTGCCCCCTGCCTCCATCTAACAAAACACATTTCACATTCCTTAGAAAAACTGCTGAAATATAACAACAGTTGATTCAAAACATTTGAGAGTAATACGGCCAATATTCCAAAATATTACAATCAAAACTCATCACCCCAGAGATTAATGGTACACAGCAAAGGACGCTGAGTGTAAAGCCTAAGTTACTGGTGATTGTGTAACCATTCAGGCCTGTGTTATTCATTCACAATGAAAATCAATTTCTTTACTGCATACTGCTGAAGGATAGATCTCTTCCGTCAGGGTTAGGCGAGGATAAATAGAAAAGAAAGGAGAAGCAGCCCACCTCTTCAGGAACTCCATGTACTCTGCATGCTTGATGAGTCCGGTCCTCATCATGATGGTCTGGAAACACTGGCGGTCGATGGCCCATAACTTCACATTTGTGAGGGCTGGGAACAAAATATGAAAAGAAATAAGTAAATAATAGCCACACTCACACATATGTGGTCGTATTTATATAGTCATGTAGCTGCACAATGTCCCCTCAATGCGACAAATAAAAGCTTCATAAAAAGACTACTTGATTACAAAATATTAATCGTGATAGATTAATATTTTGATACACACACACACACACACACACAACACCCACACACATGATTAATATAACACATTTAAGTTACAATTAGATCAGGTTAATAGTATTAAATATATATCAAAGACCTAACAATATTACCGTCCTTATAATGCCTTCTTAGCATTAGTACTGTTGATGGTGTATTGCTGACATAAGTCATGGTTCACACTGTTGAGCTTCACTGACAATTCATTTCTCAATACAAACAAACTTTATGTTTGTTAAAGGTCCCGTGTGAATTAAATTTATGGTCACACTTTAGATTAAAAAAGGTCTTTCTACATCTCTGAATGATTCAATAGAACAGAATTTTTTAATGGCAAATTAGGGAAAAGACATTAACTTGCAGCTCTAACTGCTGCACAATTAAAAGTGCCAAAAATGATTACTTTTAATTAAAAATAGTCCTATTAAACAACAAGCAGGATGAGTGTACATTTTATAAAAAGCCAGGATTATTTTAGGGTCCGATTCTCACTTTTAACTAGTTGCTTAGTAGCTTGCATATTACTAGGATGCTGGTTGTTTATTAGTACTTTTAAAGCACATATTAATGCATTATTCTGCATGACCTTATTCTACATCCCTTTATCCTACCCAATACCTAAACTTAAACGCTACAAATACTGCCTTATTAACTATTAATAACCAGTAAATTAGAGGTTAATTGAGGAAAAAGTTATAGTTAATAGTGCATACGTGTTCCCTGTACTGAAGTGTTACCAAAAGCTATTCTATAAAGCCTCTCAATACATACATGACCACCATCATAATATTGTGTTAGTCCCCCTTTTGCTGCCAAAACAGCCCTGTCCCATGAGGCATGGACTCCAATAGACCCCTGAAGGTGTGCTGTGGTATCTGGCTTCTTGAGCAATTTGAGCTACAGTAGCTCGTCTGTTGGATCGGACCAAACTGGCCAGCCTTCGCTCCCCATGTGCATCAATGAGCCTTGGTCGCCCATGACCCTGTCGCCGGTTCACCACTGTTCCTTCCTTGGACCACTTTGATAGATACTGACCACTGCAGACCGGGAACACCACCACAAGAGCTGCAGTTTTGGAGTTGCTTTGACCCAGTCGTCTAGCCATTACAATTTGGCCCGTTGTCAAACTCGCTCAAATCCTTACACGCTTGCCCATTTTTCCTGCTTCTAACACATCAACTTTGAGGACAAAATGTTCACTTGCTGCCTAATATATCCCACCCACTAACAGGTGCTGTGATGAAGAGATAATCAGTGTTATTCACTTCACCTGTCAGTGCTCATAATGTTAAAAATCATTTTAAAAATAATTTAAATAATTGTTTAAAAAATATTACTTAAATTAGCCCTAATCTTATATTTTCTAAATTATTCAAAGAAGTTGGGTGAATAACACAAAGATCACTTCAGTCTGAAAACAAAAGAAACCTCCGTCCATGATTGATTTGCAGAAAATGTCTTCATGTCTACCTCAACAAAACCCCAAACCTCTATCATCATATTTTAGGGACATTATATCTCACTCAGTTTCAGCCTAATTTATTTTGTAGCCTGGGAATGCTGTCAGAGATTGAGAGAAAAGACACATGTCTGTGGTGACAGAGGCATAAAATGGTTGTCACTCGACGACATTACCAATATAACTTGCCTTCAGGAAAGGGCAATTGCCAAATTTTTTGATGCAAAGGCCCTTTGGGCCATCAAAATGTGACAGGTCTTTGCCAGAAATTAGCATAAACCTTCAAAACAGCTATATTGTTGACAGCTCACTCATGGGGCCACATTATATGGCTTATACGCAACACATTCCTCTACAGAATACAGTGTTTTCTGAATAATAAATTGTGCAAGTGTGGAATAGAATATGCAGTTACGCAGAAATATTAAGAATAGCATGGTGTTAAACTATTCCAAATGGCCAAAGACTATATTCTTACCCTAACACTGTTAAGATCTGCAGGGTATCGGAGGAACAATATCGCTTTAGTGCTTGTAGAGGCTGAAATGATGGCACATCTACGGATGCATGTCGGATGAAAACCCATGCAATCACATGAAATAGCAGTACAAGTGTTTCCCACATAATAAACCCTCATTTAACAGAAATGTGATTTTAAGCACGCATAATTTGCACCCTCGTGCAGTGAGCGCAAATGATGCTTGCACAAGAAATACTTCACAAAGGACCATTTTCAAAACAAAAATACAAACTCTCTGCCATATGCAGAGCAACAGTAATGGCCACATGAGCGGTTTGCTGATGTCAACGTTGTGGATCGAGTGGCCCATGGTGGCGGTGAGGTTATGGTATGGGCAGGCGTATGTTATGGACAACGAACACAGGTGCATTTTATTAACGGCATTTTGAATGCACAGAGATACCGTGACGAGATCCTGAGGCCCATTGTTGTGCCATTCATCCACGACCATCACCTCATGTTCCAGCATGATAATGCACGGCCCCATGTTGCAAGGATCTGTACACAATTCCTGGAAGCTGAAAACATCCCAGTTCTTGCATGGCCAGCATAGTCACCGGACATGTCACCCATTGAGCATGTTTGGGATGCTCTGGATCGGCGTATACGACAGCGTGTTCCAGTTCCTGCCAATATCCAGCAACTTCGCACAGCCATTGAAGAGGAGTGGACCAACATTTCACAGGCCACAATCAACAACCTGATCAACTCTATATTTAAGATATGTTAGATATCATTCTGTTGATTATATAAATGATGATTTTGTTTAAAGGTGCCCTCGAATGAAAAATTGAATTTATCTTGACATAGTCAAATAACAAGAGTTCAGTACATGGAAATGACATACAGTGAGTCTCAAACTCCATTGTTTCCTCCTTCTTATATAAATCTCATTTGTTTAAAAGACCTCCGAAGAACAGGTGAATCTCAACATAACACCGACTGTTACGTAACAGTCGGGGTGTACGCCCAATATTTGCATATGCCAGCCCATGTTTCCAACATTATAAAAGGCATTAGACAAGGGCAGCCAGTATTAACGTCTGGATCTGTGCACAGGTGAATCAACAGACTAGGTAAGCAAGCAAGAACAATAGCGAAAAATGGCAGATGGAGCAATAATAACTGACATGATCCATGATATCATGATATTTTTAGTGATATTTGTAAATTGTCTTTCTAAATGTTTCATTAGCATGTTGCTAATGTACTGTTAAATGTGGTTAAAGTTACCATCGTTTCTTACTGTATTCACGGAGACAAGAGCCGTCGCTATTTTCATTATTAAACACTTGCAGTCTGTATAATGCATAAACACAACTTCATTCTTTATAAATCTCTCCAACAGTGTAGCATTAGCCGTTAGCCACGGAGCACAGCCTCAAATTCATTCAAAATCAAATGTAAACAATATAACAGTACACAATACTCACATAATCCGACGCATGCATGCCGCATGCATGACGAACACTGTGTAAACTTTGTTTATGCACTGTTCAAGGCAAGCGCGAGCTCCGTGGGCGTGGAGCACGAGAATTAAAGGGCCAGTAGCCCTGAATCGGCTCATTTATAATGATGCCCCAAAATAGGCAGTTAAAAAAAATGAATTGAAATTAAATGAAAAAAATCTATGGGGTATTTTGAGCTGAAACTTCACAGACACATTCAGGGGACACCTTAGACTTATATTACATCTTTTTAAAAAAAAGTTCTAGGGCACCTTTAATAAAATGATAGCCATTACGCATCCAAAAGACCTCACCACCCAGACTCATTTCCATAAATCAGTTTTATCAAACTGTCAATGAATTAGTGAATCAAAACACATACTCAGTGACTCACTTGTACATTTTACATGCTTTAATTCAACATTGCTGTTTATTGGGATGTAATATATAAAGTTTCACAGCAAATACATAAATACTGAGATGTATCACACATCATCAAAAGGGTGAAAAACACTGATTTGCCTAATTGCCGTTACCATCTTTTTAAGAGATGGTAAAGAAAACTATAAAGTTTGAGAAGATGAATAAGGATTGCTTCATCGTAGAATATAACTATGACAGCAGTGCAAGCAATTATAATTGGCAACCACACTTATGACAAGTGGCCTAATATATCATCCCAATTAAGATGCTGCTTTTAAAACAAAATGTGAATGGCATGCGAACGCAAAACTCAGATGAAGCCAATAAAAGAATCAAGATTGGAATAAAAAAAATACCTCACTGAACAATTGCAGACAGGCTAATTTGGCTCATTTCGATACAAAATAAACAGAACGTTGCCGCTTGGCTGCTCTTGGACCGGGACGTCTTGTTTAATCTGAATGTGCTGCATAGCTTTGAGCTTCCAATTATAAATGAATCCAAATCAAAACCACGTTCCCAACACCTTATTAAATACTGGCTGAGTGCTTCCTCACTCTCTACTTTTCACTGGGGAGCAAAATGCAAGACAGAAAATTAAACGTCGTTTTGATTGTCTGTCTCTCAGAGTGGTTTGATCATGAGCCATTGCTGTTCTCCCTGTCATTCATATCCAGCAAACCCTCTATTGGCCAGGGGAAAGTCTATTTCAGTGGAACCTTTACACTCTGATTATCTAACACAAGCTTCTTTTTGATCCCTTGTCATGACGTTGATTAGCGGGATGTTGATTATGCAGTCATAAACCTAACTCGGATGCAAAGAATGAAGAGTACTGATCAAATGCTCTTTGATGCTCTTTCATGAGAGGGTTTGTCCTGCCAGTGTGCTTTTACACAGGTGTGCAATTACGCTATATAAATGTATCATTAGCAGTACGGATAGGCCTCTCTAACATTTATCTTCAACGTATAATACAGTCAATGTAAAGTTTAGAAATCCGTAGTTGCCTCATGGACCAGTTGTCTAAATGAGGACATCAATAAGATTCCATTAAAATATACTGAACACTTGTAACATTGTGTCCTACTGGGTGTGACATGTTAAAGCGACATGTGTTAAAAGTTACAGTATCTCTTTTCTGTAGATTGGTTTTGATGCCAAAATGTCAGTAGTCGATACTAATACCACTGGAATGCAATGATTCTCAATACCAATTTCAACACACAAGCCAAAACTATGTTACTGAACAGACTGCTTTAGGCTTGTGAAGTAGTTACATGCATTTCACAATTGACAATATTTTGATGGTCACTTGGTATCATTGTGCTGGGTAGCTCCGCCCACATTGAAATCTCATTGGTCTCATGCTGTCTTCAAGTACTTTCTTGGTACTTGGTACTCTTCTTGGAACTTGGTACTCTCAAGTTCAAAAGACATA
Source organism: Megalobrama amblycephala (assembly GCF_018812025.1). NCBI lineage: Eukaryota > Metazoa > Chordata > Actinopteri > Cypriniformes > Xenocyprididae > Megalobrama > Megalobrama amblycephala. The sequence goes on along the minus strand of NC_063063.1, from coordinate 5,818,036 downwards.
ATTACAATGTGAAGTGCACTTCAAGTCATTATGGTCAAAAAAAAAAAAAAAGAAAAAAGAAAAAAATGGGGCATTTTGGGCATTTTATGTGTTTACCCTTACGAAAAAGAAGTTTATTCAAGTGTATTATTAGTATACTTCTTTTAAACTAAAAATAAGAAAGTGTACTTTCAGTCTACTTTTTATATACTTCTCAGAAATATACTTCATGTACTTCTGAGAAATATACTCAAAATTGCACTTGAGTATACTTGAGTCTAAGTATATTTGGCCTATACTTGGACTCAGTCTTTTGATCGAGATATACTTAAAGGTATATTTATAAAAGTATAGTATAAAAGTACATTGTTTGAAAATATTGATTTATAAAGAAAACAGATATATTCCTAATTCTTATTAATTGTTGTGTAGGCTAGTCCACTGGTAGTGTACATAGGAATTTACTTGAAATCTACTTCACTCTTTCCTCGCCATTGACTGAATTTTCAGGCTATACGGTAGGGAACGCTGTTACGCATCTTCTAAAAGAGTACACAATCTCCAGATCAAAATGCGGGAGAAGAAGCTGCTGAAACAAGCGATAGAAGATTACTCACGCAAATGTAAAATAAAGCGATCATCAAACATTAAACAGCATATAAAAATCAAAACTGCCTAAATTTACTCAATGAGGACTATGAACTTTCTCAGCTTTTTGTTTAAAATGTTTCCTTTTCTTTAAAAAAATGAAACACTCATATTTAAAGGTGCCCTAGATTATGTTTTTAAAAGATGTAATATAAGTCTAAGGCAGGGGTCTCAAACTCAAATTGGCGGGGGGCCGTTTCTGTGATTGACACCTCATAGGAGGGCCATATTAACATTCAAGCGCAAGAAAGCGCAACATTTCAGAAAATTTACTTTGCATTATTTCTCATTTACATCAAATTTGCCTACTAAAATATCTTTATACCTATACTATAAATATTCTATGTACCATACTAAATGTAAACAGCAGTGTCTCTCTCATTGTTACAGAGTGTAATATAATTATATAATACTATTACTAATATTATACTACTAGGCCTAATATACTATTAATTGCAATAGTCTGGTGCAACTTCTCACATCCAACAAGGTATATAAAAATATAGTAATTTAGGAACAAAACCATCAACACTTGTGGTGTGGAGGGGTCAGAAATAAACAAAAAACTGGAGCTATATATATATATATATATATATATATCAACTTTATTTTGCCAAAAAATAAAAATCTCTCATTGTTACATACATTATTAGCTTTTAATATTTAGTGGAAGTATTTTCCCTTACTTTATGTTAGCTTAAATAACATTAAAATTTTGCACTGACCAACACTGTACTGAACAAATACAATCCCTGAATACATTTGTACACTCTTCTGTTTCTTGACAGACACCTGGCAGCGCATTTGTCCAAGATGCCATTTGAGCATCGGTAACATTTAATGGCTGCATCGGACGCGTTTCGGTGGTTTAAATCGACGCTCGTGACTTAAAGTCGAGTGCTTTTACTGTAATTTGGGCAAGAGCGCTCATAATAGATGCGACGCGGTTGAGAGCGCGGCTCATGGTTGCATAGCAACGACAGACGTCACTGGAGCGAAAGCGCTTTGGAAAGAAGGAGAATGCGGTTCGGCCGCTTATGTGACGCGATATGTGAATGCCCCATAGAACGGCGACTTTTTCTTTGCATATCAGACAGGTAGCAACTGGAGAATAATAATAATAATAATTTAGCGGGCCGGATTATGTTTTATTTTTGAGATCAGTTGCGGGCCGGGTAGAGGGGTAGGGCGGGCCGTAAATGGCCCGGGGGCCGGCAGTTTGAGACCACTGGTCTAAGGTGTCCCCTGAATGTGTCTGTGAAGTTTCAGATCAAAATACCGCATAGATTTTGGGGCATCATTATAAATGCACCGATTTATGCTGCGGCCCCTTTAAATCCCGTGGTCCATGCCCACAGAGCTTGCGCTTGCCTTGAACAGTGCCTTAACAAAGTTTACACAGCTAATATAACCCTCAAAATGGATCTTTACAAAGTGTTCGTCATGCATGCGGCATGCATGCGTCGGATTATGTGAGTATTGTATACTGTTATATTGTTTACTTCTGATTTTGAATGAGTTTGATAGTGCTCCGTGGCTAACGGCTAATGCTACACTGTTGGAGAGATTTATAAAGAATGAAGTTGTGTTTATGCATTATACAGACTGCAAGTGTTTAAAAATGAAAATAGCGATGGCTCTCTTGTCTCTGTGAATACAGTAATAACCGATGGTAACTTTAGCCACATTTAACAGTACATTAGCAACATGCTAACGAAATATTTAGAAAGACAGTTTACAAATATCACTAAAAATATCATGTTATCATGGATCATGTCAGTTATTATTGCTCCATCTGCCATTTTTCGCTATTGTTCTTGCTTGCTTACCTAGTCTGATGATTTGGTTGTGCACATCCAGACGTTAATACTGGCTGCCCTTGTCTAATGCCTTTTATAATGTTGGAAACATGGGCTGGCATTATGCAAATATTGGGGCGTACACCCCGACTGTTACGTAACAGTCGGTGTTATGTTGAGATTCGCCTGTTCTTCGGAGGTCTTTTAAACAAATGAGATTTATATAAGAAGGAGGAAACAATGGAGTTTGAGACTCACTGTATGTCATTTCCATGTACTGAACTCTTGTTATTTAACAATGCCAAGATAAATTCAATTTTTCATTCGAGGGCACCTTTAAGTGTTGATAAAAAGGATTCATGAAGCTAGAATAAAATGTTTTTAAAATGGAAAGAGTTAATGTAGTAGTTAAAAATAATACCTAAATAGGAACATAGAAGTACACTTAAAGTGCAAAAATAATATATATAAAAAGTTAACTACAAGTGCGATGTCATGTACTAGTATAAGTTCACTTGTAGTACAGATGAGAAACGTAGCTGTGAACTAGTTTACTTAAAGTTTACTACTGTTACACTTATAGTACACTTAAACGTATACTTCAACTGGGCCAATTTAGTCCTAAGCGGTATTAAAATAGTACACTTACAAGTTTACTACTAGTACATTGATACTAGTATACTTACTACATAAAGTATACTTAAAATATACTTGAACATTACTTTAGTATACTTGATCAAATGAACGTGAAGTATACTAGTTTTTCGTAAGGGTATTTTCTCTTGTTTTTACTTACTGACCGCAGATACATTTTATCAACCAGCCAATGTGAAGTGCACACTGATATTTTACACAATATGTATTTTATAAGGATTTCTGTGTCAGCACAGACAATATAGTCTGGTTACACAAGAATGATACCTTAGCAAGCCAAAAAATAAATTATGGTATTTTCTGGCAAGCTTGATTGCTAGTCATCAACAACAGTACACACAATGCAAACAAAATAAATGGTAGAGTCAACATTCACAACAGAAGCCTATTATGACCAATACCAATTTGTCTCTGAAAACTGACATTCTGCAAAAATTGATGGCTTACAGCAAATCTTGAGTTTCCCTCTAAAATTATGATATTCCATAGCTCAAACCATAGAGCATGGGCATGGCACTACTACATGTAAGTCGCTTTGGATAAAAGCATCTGCCAAAAGCATAAATGTAAATGCTATTGTGGTAGTATTCAAGCATGCTCGTCTGTGATAAGTCTGGCTCTACATAACAGTATATTAAAGTTTCAACATAAAACGAAAGTTGCAATAGTCTAGAACAAGAAAGAAATGTAGGGATGGACTTGTTTTTGTCCATCGGGAATTGATTGGACGGTTGTGGTTTGCTATTGGTCGATCTCATGTGAGTGACAGGTTGTCCCGCCCTTGCACCAGTAAACACGTCGTCAGGAGAAAAGAAGAGATGTTGCTGCAAGGTGGGGGAGGATATTACGAAGGCACATGAATTAAAATAAATAATGCAATATTCCATAAATTAAAGAATTGTCCATTTTGATTTCTTGGTGACATTAAAAATGAAAATGTTCCGATTTGGCCATTTTTTGTCTTATAACACTTCATTTTCATGTTCAGCTTAAACACAGTCACTAACATTTCTTCAGTTGCAACTAGTAAATACATGGTTTAATTTGTAGCATCTGATGTCATGGAGTTCATCTGAACAGTGTTTTTTTTTCTTTTTTTCTAACTGTCTCTTTAACAATGAAATGCAGGTCACATTTGGGGTCAATTACTACTGTAGACCATCAGCATCTCAACTATGAGCCAAGTAATTACAGCACTGCCAGTGCCCAGAGAGACTATCGACAGGAGCGCCTCCACCCAAGCGACATGTATTGATTCTTTTGTGAGGGTTTTTATCACTCTCTCTGTCACTAATGTCAGCAGCAGTGATACAAGATAACCAACTGAATCTTCTTTCTCTACAGGAAATGGGCAACATAGAGAGAAAGGAGAGACAACAGATTGTCCCCTACTATACTGAGATAGAAGGAAGGAGGAGAACTGGTGAGAGAGTCAATGGAGGGTTTGATTGCTCTTTTGTGTCTGGGAATAGTTAGCGCTGTCTAGTCAGACTTTCGACTTGAGGTTGCTATTCTGGCCATGAGCTGCACTGTGACATGTGAAGAGACTGACCACAGTGAAATCTCTTGTAAAACTGGTAGAAACCTTTGCACACTGACTTAATTCAAGCCATCTGGTCCATTGACAGTGTTGCCAGGTTGGGCGGATTTCCGGCCAATTGGGCGGTTTTGAATTTGATTATGCGGGTCAGAATTGGCTTGGGCGGGTAGGACAAAATTTAGGCTGGTTTGGGGTCAGTTTGGAAGTTTTCAAACATTTAAATTTTATAGGCTAATTGGTTAACAAATTGCTCCATCCAATCAGTCATTGTGACATTACTAAATACATACACCCACTGCAGAGTCGGCTTCCCCATATGTGCTGTTCATTTTATATATTAATAACTGCTCATTTTCAGAAAAACCTATATAGAATGTATGCGAAATATCCTCATTCACAGTTATTAGTATTATAGCACAATATACACTATCGGTCAAAAGTTTAGGAATATATATATACAGTATATGTTCTGTATTACATATTTTTACCAATTTATGCTGTCCTACTACAACTATTTTTGGTCAGGGACATTGCCATCAGACCATTGTTTGCTGGGATTACTCCAGTCTTCAGTGTCACATGTTCCTTAAAAAATCATTCTAATATACTCAATTTGGTTTTCAATATTACTATCAATGAACAGAACAGAAATCTTTTGTAACATTATAAATGTCGTTACTGTTACTTTTGATGAATTTAATGCATGAATAAAGGTATTCATTTCTTTTCTTTTTAAAAAAAAAAAAAAAAAAAACCTTTTGAATGGTACTGTATCACAATTTCTACAAAAAAAAAAGCATTTGATGTCAATATTTATTTTCATAAAGTGAAGTTGGATGAAAACAAAATGGTGGGCATTCAGGCAAAATGAAAGTCTGTCTTGATATCAGTGTTGTTTTGGCAGTACTGCGCTAAGTTTAGAGAAATATTTCTACAAGTGTTGTCACCACCACATCAAGGAATAAACAGGCATAATTGGTCTACTTAATTATGTAATTACGTTCAGCAGGTGTGTTTGTGGCATTACCAGGTCTGTATAATTCATTTAGTGTATTGGGCACTAAAACAACCCAGCCAGCATCAAAACAACACTATCAGTAGGTGCAATTCATTCCTGATTCTCCACTAAAACCTCTGTTTTATCAAACATTTCAGACAGAAAACCTATATTAAACTTCAAATATAAAGAATTGCCCTGAGAAGCGAATGCTTTCAGTCCAGACTTTCATTCCAGCCCCACAGACTCAGCAAATATTAATTATAGCCAATTTTGTTCGCTGTCAGCATGGATTTTGAAATGGAAGTCACCATTCGAATATGTTAACACAGGAACAATTTAAGTGCTGAGGTTATGCAAGACTTCTACTATATTAATTCCCAAAAGCCTCTGTCTCACAAGCATAAGTGCTTGAGACAGGCTTCTAGGTATCAGCGGACAAATTAAACTCGTCAGACTGATTTTTTGCTAAGCCAGCAGACTATATTCCCTTGACTATTTTCAGGTCCCAGTAATGTCTGGAGAGACCAAAATGAGCCTGACCAAGAAACAACGAATAATTTTGCAAATCGCATTAGAGATGGAAGCACCTGCCTCGCTTAATTATGCAACAGGCACAATGTGTTTTGCAGATGCTTCATTCTGATAAACATTTTGGCCATGATGATCTAAACATTCCTGTCAACAGTATATGGAACATGTAGATATGTCTTATATGTCAATGCACAAGATAACAATCTAAGCACCCCAAATTATAATAGTTGGGGTGGTAACTCAAAGTTTCAAAACAAACTGCTCAGACATTGCTCTTTCATAAAAATCTAATATGACAATAGTTGAAGTGTTTTATACAGAGCTGGGTCAAATGACACAATGCTTACGTTGTATCTGGTTCTTTTCTAAAATATTAGAAGATTTTATTGAAGAATTCTTCATTAACTCAATTCAATTTTGAAGTTTTTCAAAAGTATGCAGTTCATAAAGACAATGACTTGAAAATCTTGAATCTTTTCTGTAAAGAATATGTTTTGAATGTTTTCTGAATCAACAGTTCAGTTCAAACTATAAATGAGGCTTCGTTACGTGATAAGTGTTTCGAAACTTCAATGGGGGGGGGGGGGTCGTGACATTGGTAGTTTGATACACGCTCCGAACCACTGATTCAAAACAAAAGATTCGTAAAGCTTCAAAGCTTCATCGCCCATCACTAGATATTGCTGAATAAAGTCGTTATTTTGTTTTTTTGGCGCACAAAAAAGTATTCTCGTAGCTTCATACCATTAAGGTTGAACCACTGTAGTCACATGATCTGTTTTAAATATGTTTTTAGTACCTTTCTGGGCATTGAAAGTGTTAATTGTCTTGCTGGCAATGCAGGCCTCACTGAGCCATCAGATTTTATGAAAAATATTCTTGTGTTCCAAAGATGAGCAAAGGTCTTACGGGTGTGGAACGACATGAGGGTGAGTCATTAATGACAGAATTTTCATTTTTGGGTGAACTAAACATTTAAAGGGGTACTTAAAGGGTTAGTTCACCCAAAAATGAAAATTATGTCATTAATGACTCACCCTCATGTCGTTCCAAACCCGTATGACCTCCGTTCATCTTCGGAACACAGTTTAAGATATTTTAGATTTAGTCCGAGAGCTTTCTGTCCCTCCATTGAAAATGTATGTACGGTATACTGTCCATGTCCAGAAAGGTAATAAAAACATCATCAAAGTAGTCGATGTGACATCAGTGGGTTAGTTAGAATTTGTTGAAGCATCGAAAATACATTTTGGTCCAAAAATAACAAAAACTACGACTTTATTCAGCATTGTATTCTCTTCCGGAATCCTTTCCATTGAATTGATTCCATTGAATCCTTTCATCTGTCGGCGTTGGTAATGCACTTTTACGTCGCCGTGGTTGTTCAATTATTTAATTTACAAGTAGTCCAAGTTGGCATCCAAGTTATTTAACTGGTAATTAGTTACTTTTATAATGATGTAACTCAGTTACTAACTCAGTTACTATTTATGAGAAGTAACTAGTAACTATAACTAATTACTTTTTTAAAGTAACATGCACAACATTGGTCATAATGGTGTCGACTTTTACTTTTGCATGGTCCAAGAATTCAAAAAGTAAAATGAAAAAAATATTGTTTTATGGTTACACCGTGTGGGATTTTTAATTAAGTCATTTAATCAACATTTTTGTTGAATTGCTTTTCAAAAACATATGAATTCAATGTGTATACAAGGATTTCTAAAAAGCTGAATGCATTTTAATACAGATTTTTCATTTTCATAATTTCAGACATCCTTGTCATTGACCCAGTTATAAAATGAATGTGAAGTATATAATTTGGTCTTGAAAGAATTAGATCTATTTTTTCCCTACCAAAATACCTAGAAAATACAGTCACATACAGAAGAGTTGGGTTCCTAAATGACTGATGTGCCCTTGAGCAGAAGCACTTGAAGCACTGAATGAATGTTTGAAGAATATGGCTGGTCTTTGCAATATAATGTAAGTGAAAGACTTAGACTGTCAAGATACAAAATGACAAATTTAGTATATATGACACATCAGTAGTTTTATCATTTAAGACACAAAATGTATGTTGATATACACTGAAAATCTTGACATCTCTTCTTGGCACCTATTGAGAGTTAAATTGTTCTTCTAAGTCAGATATTTTCAATGAATTTGCTGATCTAGTTCACAAAACTGGTCTGAATGATTCATTCACAAATTGAACTCATTCTGCTCTCAAATTCACTGACTTGCTCATTGATCCAGTGTGTAATGACATAAATTCTAGTCTATTTCTCACAAAAAAACTATTATATGACTTTAAAAGATATAGAATATAATGAATGAGTCATATGGATCACTTTTTTGTACTTTAAGGTGCTTTAACATCATTTCTAACGCTTGGCAGCTCCAGTTCTCATTCACTGACAGAATCAGCATTTTTGTGTGAAATACATAGTTCCAGGGGTTGACATTAACACCTGCCTACCCGCCAAATGCAGGTGGATTTCAGCAGAGGAGTGTCACGCAGTCACTACTAGCCACTTTGACTGGATGAATTTTATATATAATATATACATTTTTAATTGTAGTCTTTTAAAAAGGCATCCAAAATGAACTAAGTGCAATGTAGAGTTGTCAAAAATATTGATTTTTCGATACATATCGATACTGAAATATCTGAAAAGCTTCCAATACTGAAGCTGTGCTTTCTCCCTCTCTCATCTCTCCGACAGCAAGTTGACACACAAACCCGCCTCACCTCACTTGTTTAATTTTCTCCGGATGAATATTGTTGGTAATACAGGGCTTGAATTTTGGCGTGGGATTGTGCGTATTGCACATCATTTTACTCATTCCTGCAGATTTTGTGCTTACACTCAAAGTGCATGCACATAAAGCCGCCTCCGAGTCATAAATTGAGTTCTTTTCACTGCTTATTGTGCAATAATGTATTCACGTAAACAAAGTCAGTTATTTTTTAAGTGAATGTAAACAGTTGAGAAAGAAAACGCATGTGTAACAGTATAATGGATCAGTGCGTCAGGTCTTAAAGTGACAGTACCATAATATACCTCCTGCATAAAATTATGAGATAATATTAAAAATATCTATATGGCAGTTTTTTTCCCATGGTATCGATGCAAAAATCGTGGCCATTGGAAATGCCGAGTGTCTAGTAACTTTGGAAAACCACTAGCCACAGTGGCTGGTGAGCAAAAAAAGTTAATGTCAATCCCTGCATAGTTCAGTCATGAAACTAACCATGCGCTGAAGGGTTCCTCAAACACAGAGGCATTAGCCAACCAGACATACTTCCTTTTCAATGTACCCATATATTTTGTACCCTAGCCTGCGATTGCACTGCTGTGCGATTGTGAAAACTTCTGTTTACCCCTCCTCCTCCCCAGTTCCACCTGTAGAGATCTGCTACGGGGGTTTTTAATATATTCTTGCAGCAGCATGTCCTTTATGTATGTCATTTTAACTAAGCTGAACTTGTACTTGCTCAGCATCAGCAGTATAGCAGATCTTCTACGCCAAAACCGAGCACATGTACTTTCCATGCACGCCCCATGTCAATAAATGCTGGTTAAATAATGAACTCTGAGAGTTGTCATGATTGAACTAACTATTCTTTGAAGAACAAACCCACAGGTCATACCTTTAATCATCAAGCCTGGCTACAGTTCCACACGTGAGATGACACAATGCAAGGGTCTTCCTATTCCTGCTATAGAACGGTTCGATTTGAAGGTAATTACAACACTCCTGCCAATACCATAATGATAAACTCCTGAATGATAAACATGATCGCAAAGACAATAATGCAGCTGGCTCAGAGCCAGAGCTGAGCAGATGTTATCTGCTGTTATTCTGATGCAAGATGATGAATATTCAATATAATAAAAGCAGAGGCAATCTTTAATCTGTCATCAAGCTGTTAGCAACCTTTCACCATTTTACAGCGAGCGAGACGGCCAACCTCACTTCAATCAAACCCATTTAATGTGTGTTAGGAGACACTGGGGAGGAGAATCAACTCAGAAAACAAGCAGCAAGTGACAGTGGCACATAACAGAGAGGGTGATCGGTCAACTTAAATCAAGTCTAATCTTCTTATTGATTAGCTGTCTTAATGTTATTCATGGCAACGTACAACAAATGACTGCAGCACTCTTCAGCAGTGAGATTGCCTTTCTGTCACTCTGATTGAACGAGGCTTCAATTAAACAGGGAAATTTTGGCGACCCAAAGCACCTTCTGCTTTTATACTAGACAAAGCCTGAGTGTTTTATCTCAGTTGGTTGTCAAATTAGATGTCAAATGTTTTTTGTAGTAGATGATGGTGTGATTATAAGTCTTTGAGAGGAATGAACTGAATGAGTGTTTTAAAACATTTTTAGACCATGTAGGAGCTCAAAGCACTTTAAATGTACGGCTCCAACAATAAGTGAGGGCCTCTCACAGCGTTTTGAGCTAATTATATAATTAATACATTCGTCTATTCATTGTATGATCTAATGAATAATTGTATCCACACTTATATTAATACCTTTGTTAAGCCTTTAGAAAGCATAATGCATTAAAACACACAACAAACAACTATTTTCACATATAATCTCCAAATATTATAATGCATTTAACTTTATTTATAAAAAGATATAATGCATTATAACGTACATTATGAATACCTTTATAATGCATTATATGTAAAGGCTTTAAGGAAATTGTTACCAAAAATCTTAATTATTCCAAATTTTGACCGGTAGTGCATAGTACAAAATTAATGGGGATCAAAATTAGATTTATAGTACAACACAGACAAATTTACACTAAATACTGTACAATTACTAAATATATATATTATAATTATTAAAAAAACAACCATAACTTATTTAACCGAGTTGAAAACATAGGGATAAATAGTAGTGGTGCAATGGACCACAAAACCCACGGTTCGAAACATATTATGGTTTTTCAGTCATGGATTGGATCATTTTTCAGGTCAGCAATAAATAAATAAATAAATAGTGTGGGGGATGGGGGCAAATGTAACTTTGCTTTCCATTTATTACTTGAACCGGTTCAAGGAACAAAAACAAAAAACAGAAACCAAATAAATGTTAACAGGAACAGAAACATAAACAAAAGCAAAAACGAAATCAAGTTTAATCATTATGAACAGAAATGTTTATTTGATATGACCATTAACTGATTAATAATGTTATTTTATCGTTCTGTTTAATATTTTAATTTGGCAGTCAACCAATCATATATTCAAATAGCATGGACTATGCAAATATGACATGAGTGAAATGCCCGTGCTCAGTTGTCAAGTCATCATAGGCTAACTGCAATGGCAATGCGCTGGCATTAGCTTTTGGATCTCAGGAGTTTTTCTGAGGATATGTCACCAACCGTTACTGTACATTTAAGTGAAAATGAATAGCAGGTATTATCCAGCATGGTGTGTGTTTTGAAACCAGTGAAAAACTGCAGAACCGCAACACTTAAAGAAAATGGAGAAAAAATAAATAAATAAATATTTTTTAAATAATACCACAGCAAAACGTATAAAGTTCAAACATTATTACAGGTGAATGAACATTCAGTATTAAAATAAGAACAAATACACTAATTACAAGCATAGATTAAAAAAAAAGTTTAACAAAGTTACAAATAAAGTAAGGTCTAACAGTAGTATTCAGGTATGTAATATTTAAATGTAAAATAACACTACAGTGTTCACTGCATACAATAAATCAATATTTGGTAAAGCTGTTTTTTTTTTTGTTGTTTGTTTGTTTTTTGTTTGATAAACATTAATGTCATAGACAGCAACAGATATTTATAGGCTGCTGTCCTAAGACCTAATGCACGGATTCACGTATAATGATACACATCCGATTTCATACTGAACTTTTTAAATTCAATTAACTGACGAGAATACTTGCTGAAATGGGTATTTTGACATAATTTTGTGTGTATGTGTCCATTCAAGCGCAATCAATTCAGAGTTTGCACGCTGTCTGAAACGCACCTCTCTCTATGTGTGTGGCTGTGTGCACAGATGACAGCGTGCGAGTACCGAATTGAGTTCTCTTTGCCTCCTCTTGCGCTGGAATGGTTTAAAATCACTTGAATGTGTAAATTGGCAAAAAAAATAAATAAATAAAAACAACAAAAAAAAAAAAAACACATGCAAATGATTAACTTTAACTCTATTAGGATTAAACTTAAATTAATCCACGAATCACATGTGTGCCGAACTGTGGGTCCTGATCTGTACAGATCACGGATCAATTACGATCCATTGCACCCCTAAAAAATAGTGGCTCTGTGAAAAAGTACAGTAACTCAACTGTACACTGCTGTGAGCAAGTAAGACATGCTGCTGCTGTACAATATAGAGTACATAAATTACCCGTAGCAGATCTACACAGGTGGAGCTAGGGAAGGTGGAAGGCAAATGCTACCCGGGTATTTGAAGGTTCAGCATGCGAGCTCATTGTTCAGTCCAGTTCAGTTTATTTTATTTATAAAGCACAATAAAACAACCATGTTTGACCACTGTGCTGAACAATATCATTTAAAAGAAATCAAAGTACATAAAACAATATGACAAGACAAACAAATAAATGTTTGAATAAGCCCCTTTTGGCTCATATACTGTAAGCCTACGAGATAGGCTTTTAGTTTTGCTTTAAAAAGTGAGCTTGATACAGCAGGAATCAATCAGCTGTGCCCTATAGAGATGATGTTATTGCAGGCAGGCTGAGTTAAGGACATAGCCTGTGCCATCTAGAGTTTCAGGACAGAACTTTGTATTTAGTAGCGTCGCAACTTTTAGTTAGTTACTCTGAGCTAAGCTACTGTCACTCTATTGAAAAATGTAAGTTCCTGTTGCTCAAACAGTAGAGCATAGTGCTAGAAATCGCCAAAATTATGGGTTTGCATGAATTGATAATAATGTATTCCTTGAATGTACTGTAAGTCAATTTAGATAAAAACATCTGCCAAATACAAAGGGAAAACATAATTTTCACTGACAGCTGACAGGAGTAATTCTGACACATACTTTCTTTAAAGGCTGTTTCCAACATATCAGAGGCAATTATTAATGCAAATCTATAGTTGTTTGTGTAGTGTGATTACAGGGAGATGGGGAGCTCACTCCATATCTTTTAGAAGAATGTAGCTAAGGCTTCAAATGACAAATAAATACGAAAGTGCACTCAAAAGCTGCAAAGGAACATTTAAGGATGTCACTGCAATGAACGGAGCACGCATTGTATACAGTAAGCAGAGACCTGTTATCAGACTAAGGGAAGGAAATTTAGTCAAAATGATATCTGAATGCTCTCCAAAAGCAATTATTTTGCCAATCTCTGTGAATGTCTATCTCTGTTATTTCATCCACTCCAACAGATTTATACACTTACTCAATTAAAAGAATGAATAGGAGGACAGCATGCTCATAACAAATTAAAGCTATCCCTTGGGAGCAGCCGCAGTTGAGATGGGAAAGTGATATTTTGAATTCAAGTGCACTATAACTATAATATAAGATGTATTACTTGAACCATATTAAATAGTACGGTAATTTACTCTTTTTTGCCGTGCTGCAAAATATAGATTACACTAAACAATGAGGGGCCTTTGTGACCAAATGATTAAAACCTCTTAAGAATTCCAGAGCCTATTCACTGTCTGATGTGCCATTAAAACAATGATGAGGGTTGAGGCACAATAGTGTTACCTTCTAAGATAAAACCTCTTAAGAATCAAAAAGACTACTGCGGGATGCAGATTATGCATGGATTAAAGGTAAGAGGGTATGAGAACAAAATCATATTTTACAATTGTATAGTGCACATTAAAGAATGGAGGGCTCCTCAGGAAGATTTCATCCAGTAATTAAATATAACAAATTTTGAATTAAATCTTTATCAGTTAAAAAAAAAAAAAAAAAACTGTTGTGTAAATTTTGTCAAAAGCATTAAAATTACTAAAATAATTACTGTTTTAAAATATATCACCAATTTTGAAAAAAAAAAAATTACTGAGAAGAAATGTTTTAATGTACTCATTATATATATGTACATATAATACTTAAATGTATTTTAAATATATATATTAAATATATATATATATATATATATATATATATATATATATATACACTATTTTTGTAGCATATGTCAGTGGCTACCAGATTTTAACAGATTCATTTATTTAATTATTTATTTTATTTTATTTTATTTTATTTGCCAGTTGCATCTAATGAGCCGTATTGGCTCGAACTCCTAAATTTTCCCTGCAAATGCCAGAAAAACCACCATATTTATCTTTCCTCTGTATAATATTTTTGTTTTGCCCAGAAAAAAAAAAAAAAACAATGCCTTTCTCCATGAAAGGAGATCAAATTTGCATACTGTTCCATTTCAGATGAGAGAAAGTCTTTTGTGATATAGAGGCAGAAAGCCAATAATACATCTGATATGGCTTAGTGACATTGTCGTGTCTTGCATATTAAACAGTCTTTCCTGTATTTCCTCTCTCTTGTTGCCTCTTCAAACATTTGATTATTTTAATATAATTTTTTTTGCCTATTAAAACATCTGAATATAATGCTCTAATCTAATTTAATGTATGGAAATACAGCAGATTACAAGCATTCCATTATGTATTAAATGCCAATTGAACCATTATGCATCACAGTGTCATCTCATTTGCAATTATGTTCACATTATTTGTCATTGGAACTGCTGTGTATACACTTTTCTAAGATGTGACACTTTGTGCATGAACAGCAGCATGAAATAAAATATATTTACAACTCTCTGCAATTCTATAAATAAATCATAACACATGTCAGTTTTTGTTGAGACAAGGGTGAGAAGGAAGGAAATTTTATTGATTTTGACAAACATCCTGAGTCTGTTTATTGCTCCTGACATTCAATGATCTCTCCTGAGCAGAGAGGCAGTTGTTTGCTTTTCAAACTTTTTAGGCCAAGTACCTTTGATCAAATCAGAACATCCAAAACCACCTACTCACTCTAGTTCCTCTATCTGATAGTGCCTTTTTTTTTTTTTTCAATACTGATGCATTTGAACAGCTATTGCTAGTCAGAGACAGGTGTTTTTAAGGGGAGGGGCATTTTCATTCTAGAGAGCATCTGATTGGACAAAAATCTGCATGGTACAAGATGAGTCATCAATATTTTTGGTCTGTTTTCCAGGAAGAGAAACACTGTAAACTATGTATATCTGCTAAATTTAAATTTTTGTCAGTGTTCAGGAGTACACCAGCAAATAGCATATACAAAAATAAAGTTTTTAATTTTAATGTCATCACCACTATGTGAGTAAGATGATGCTATATTTTCATTAATATTCATATTCCTGTAGTTCAGACAAATTAAAGAGATTTCTTGGATCAATGGAAGAATCCTGCATCTAAAAAATACACACATACTGCAATATTAGCATCTATAAAGGATTACAATGCAGGTTGGCCAATTCAAACAATTTATTACTAAGGCCCCGTCCACACGGAGACGCGTTTCAGTGAAACCGCACAAATTTTTTATCGGATAGGCGTTTCGCACACACGGATCCAGCGTTTTCGAAAGGTGAAACCGGTATTTTTTGAAACCGGGTCCCAGAGTGGAAAAATTTGAAAACGCCATTTTGCCGTTATCGTGTGGACGGGGCAATGATGATGTCATCACCCCACGTGTCGACCCTAGTCAGACGCGCTAACACCACAAAACAGCACCAACAACAGCAATAGCTAGCAATAGACTCTACATGCTTGCGTTCGTGCTGCAGAAGCTACTGAACCAAAATAAAGTGTTATTTCTAAGCTTTGCTAAAGTTTGTATTCAGCGCGCAAGGTTTATGCGCATTCTCCAAGTCTTCTTCGCTGCTTTAAGTGCATTTCTGCGGCAGAATTACAGCGCCACATAATGGTCTGGCATGTATACTACATCGTTTTGAGTCGTTTCAGTGGTTTCGTGTGGACGCAGATATTTTTTGAGACGAGGAAAAAAAAAAAGATCGGTTTAGGGTAAGCTCTCTTATAAGCTCTCTCCATATCTCTTAATCTGCTAACAGTGATTGTAAATTAAATTACCTAAATTATTACATTGTTAGCTAACTGCATGATTATATGTACATTTCTGAAATTACATACATCGGACAGTCACCTCCGATAACAGATTACTCTAAACTCTAAACATGGTTGTTAGAGTTTACTCTTACTTTTAATGTTGACACGCATTCTCTGTAAAGCTGCTTTGAAATGATATGTATTGTGAAAAGCGTTATACAAATAAATGTGAATTGAACTGAATTGAATTAAAGATTTCAAGAGCTGTCAGACAGGTCACATTACTGATAACATGGTCAGACTTCTGAATCAAAAGGCCACTTTTAAAAGTTACTTTCATGAAATGAAGCATCTATATGCCACTCTATATTTGACTTTGAGGGCAAACTGAATAATATCTCACCTTTAGAGTTTAATGCTTCCACACAAAATAAAATGTGGACCAGTGTGGATCTATTGCCATTCAGCTCTGCAGGAAAACACAGGCTTATCTTATTTTCTCAAAATAAAAATTTTGACCGGTAGTGTATTGTAATGTAATTTAATGTAATTAAACAATTATAACAAAGCAAGCATTAAATAAATATCCTGGGTTAAATAGAACTTAAACTCTTTAATAAACAAAAAAAAAAAAAAATGGATTGTCAGTAATGTAGATACAATGGAAATCTATAAGCATCAAACAACATTTTTCTTTTGTTTATTTTTACAAGCTGAAGGACGAGTCAAAGTTATTTTCTGTGGTAAATCAATATCACCCCAGAGGTGATGGTCAATAGAACCTAACATGTATTGAACCTGGAATATTCCTTTAAGCGCATGATTACGATACGTTCCTACTGACCACAAGATGACCACATTTGCATCAATACAGTGCGTTTTAATATGGGAAATTGTTCGGCTCTGCTCCTCCATGAGAAAGAATTCTGCAGAATTAAAAATAAAACAAAAGGAATGCATTGAAAGTAAAGCAGGCTCGCTGCCCCATTGTGCAGATATAGACCAGTCCACAAGCATAAACAGCATGACTGCCACCGAAATGTACTGCCATAGCTGTGCGATTGTGCATAAGAGCATTCAGTTACCAGGTAACCTCGCTGAATGGCTGGAGGATATGACCAACATGAGCCACCTTTGCTCTGAGATGCATCAGTGAGTTGCATTCAAAGTAACTCTCCAGAAAACCCTTCGGCTTCCCACATTCCTCCATAACAACTATCACCACCAAGAAATGATTGGCAGGGCTCCTCTCTAGAGATCTGAGGTTTAATACTCATGCAGGTCACAGAAGAGCAGCCCTCAAACTCCTTCTCAGGAAAAAAAAAAGACTTGCATTCCATCATGATTTAAACATTCAGCTGTATGGGGATGCTTCCTCGCCAAACACCTGTGAATGGAAAGAGACTCCATCCATATATGAAACAATCACTCTCGCACTTACCTCTTATACATAGGGTTGGGAATCGAAAAACTATTCCAATTCTGGAATCAAATGCTTAAGGTCAGGAATCGGATACTTGTTCCCGGGTTGGTAACATCACAAACCTTAAGATGTACATAAACCCCGCCCCCGGGAACATGCAACAAAGGGGGCGAGGTCATGTTTGGCTGCTTTAGAGAAGAGGAAGAGTTCTTGTAGTAGAGTGTTGTTACCATTCCGTAAATTTACTGGTGGACTCTTTCACAAATGAGAGTCAATTCAACGCTGGATTTGCACAAAAGATTAACATAACGGCAAATGCTAGTCGATGAGTTGAATCAACTCCACAGCAACTACATAAATTTATCCACTAACCGTTCAGAAATGTCTAGTTTCATTCTAAAAGTTGTAACTTCTTCCTGAGTCTCTCCATCAGTGTCGACTCCGGTTTGAACAATGTAAGGCTGAACACCGTTACTGACAATCCTCATTTTGGCTGCGTGAGATTCTCCAGCTTTGTTGTTGTTGTTGAGCAACTGAAGCATGAGCTGTTAAAGCTCCACCCTCTTCTGGAAAGGGGGCCGGGAGCAGCAGCTCATTTGTATTTAAAGGGACACACACAAAAACTGCGTGTTTTTGCTCATTCCCAAATAGGGGCAAATTTGACAAGCTATAATAAATGATCTGTGCTGTATTTTGAGCTGAAACTTCACAGACACATTCTGGGGACACCAGAGACTTTTACTACACCATTACAGGGCATTATAGGTTCCCTTTGTCTAAGTGCAAAAAGACATGGAAGAGAACTCATATACAGTATGAGAGGCGGCTTTCTGTGCGCACTTTTTGGATGTGTGTGCAGCACAGAAAGCCGCCATTCATACCTTATAGTGTGCGATACTGAACTGAGTTCTCTTCCATGTCTTTTTGCACTTAGACAAATACAGACAAAAATATGTCAAAATATCCCTGTAAACACAGTCAGTTATGTCTTAAGTGAACGTAAACAGTTGACGTGCAACAGTATATTGGATCCGTGCAGCTCTTAAAGTGACAGCAGCCTAATATTCCTGCTGCCAACTCTATAATAATGTAAATCAAACAATAAAAGACAAAGAGTAATTTCACTTCCTGTTTTTGTAACTATATTTGTAATGCATATATTATTTTTAAAGTGCTGTGTTGTTTTACATTCGATAACAGTTTCTGTATAATAACCGAAAATAAACACTGTTTATTTCAAATCATATCTTTGTTCAGTTGTATTTATTTGTGCGATTGCTAATTTGACTATTTGTTCTATTATGTGTTTACATGTCTTTAATAATGCTTGAAATTTATATTAGTTAGGCTAGTTGTTTTTGCAAAAGTTCCCAGTGTAAATGTTCTTTAGCTTGTTGATTTTTGTTCATGGTATTCAGCTACAATGAAATGTTATGCAAAAAGACTTAGAATAAATATCTAATATCTATTTTTTTTTACCTTATTGGAATAAAAATTAGGAATTGATATGAATTGGAATCGATAAGCAGAGTCAGAATGGTTAAAATTAAAATGACACCCAACCCTACTTATACGTCTTGTCTCTTAAGACAAACAGATGATTGTGATAACAGGATAATGTCCGACACATCATGACTTCAGCTTCATTCATAATAGCAAAGCACAAACTGCAGTTTATAATGTTCTGTTTCTAAACTGGGATGATGAGCAGTGTTCAAAGCTTTTGTAAAATAGCCAATATGTGCACACCTGTGACCGTGAATCAGGTTTCCCGCACCTTTTAACTAATGCATTCCCATGACTCATTCAGTCTTTCATGAATACAGGATAAAGATTTGAAAAATCATTTTACAGAGTTTGCACTCACAAAGAGCAGGGGATGAAATATTTAAAAAAAAGTATGTTTATAGAAATATAGAAAGTTCAGTGACTTTGTAAGATTTATACATTTTCATGACTTTTCCAGGCCTGGAAATCTCAATTTTAAATTTTGCTGGAAACTCTTTGAACTTTCTTTGATCATTATGTTGCTTGGCAACAACTCACAGTTAGGCTAATGGACTGTATAAGACACATAACTTTTTGTTATTACTATTAGTAATACATACAATTTATTGAACATTAATGTTTTTTATCATATTACTATATATTTTACATTTTAAATTGTTAAATAAAGTCGTTATTTTTGTTTTGTTTTTTGTGCACAAAATGTATTCTTGTCATTTTTGGGTGAACTAACCCTTTAAGACAAAACAATGGCACTGACATATTTTAAGATACTGTATGTCAGTGCAATTTGCTTTCAGCTGAAACAGCATTGCATGCATTTTAGTCTAGGACTAGGGTTAAGCCTTGTCTGTGAAACTGGGGGCAAGACTTATAAGTTAGCCAAATTACAAATGTCAACACAGTATAATTATACAAGCTGTTTGCATAATAACTATAATAGAGTTAGCAAAATGCTGTTCTGTATACCATGGCATGTCATATTTCAGGACACAAGCATATTTCTTGTCAGCTGCCCATTTATCAAACAATGGAGTCAAATGCTTGCTTTATGGTGATTTTGGTGATTAAGTGAAGAACATGCCTTAACCCTGGTAAAATCATTGTAGTGTTGAGTGGCTTATTGCTTGAAGTTGGCATGAAACTGATGTTATGATATCGTTTTTTCATTCCTATTGTGATGTATATCTGATTGAAACGGCTTCTCTAACAAGTAAAATGTAGGATGGGACTTGATTTTGTCCATCGGGAATTGATTGGATGGTTGTGGTTTGCTATTGCTGTGATGTCATGTGAGTGACAGGTTGCCCCACCCTCTCGCCCGTAAACACATCATCAGAGAAGAGAAATGTCGCTGCAAGTGGGAGAGGAAGTTATTTTGATTATTGAATATGAGGGCACATGGTTAAATCATGTATAATAAATATGGCAATATTCCATAAAAACAAAAAAAATAAGAATGTTCATTTTGATTTCATGGTGACTTTATTTTTAATGTCCCATGCACTCAGGGAGCACCATGCTAATTGTTAATTGTTAATCTCATTAGAAAGTCCCTGAAAAAGTAAAGTCTTTTGAGGTGCCAAACTCTTCTAGCCTGATACTAACAGCAGAAATGAATTTAACACATAAAAATCCCCCTATTATGCCTTTTTTAAGGTTACTAATATGGTTTTGGGAGTCTCCTACAACAGGTTTACATGCATGCAAGGTTCAAAAAACACATTTGTTTTCTCATAATATACATTTAATTTCACCTCAGTTCTCAATGATTCGTAAACGATTCGTTATAAGCAGTTAGAAGAATCAGCCTCTCTAAACCCCTCCTTTCCTTGAGCCTACACTGAATAACTGATAATGCATTACACTTTGTAAACAAAAGTCGTGCTCCATCCTTGATCATTACTCCAAGTAATAAAACAGACAAGCTGCATTAATCTGACACATTTTTAGACAATACTGGACCCACATCTGAATAGCAGAACTACAGAATCGTGAGTTAGCCGGTTAGCAGGTGACATACAGACGAGGGTGTACATTACACAACATAACATACAACACTATGTATTTCGAACGATTGCTAGAAAATATAAACATAAATTAATCATGCTTAAAGGTTGAGATTCAGAGGAGCAAGCTGGTCCAAATAAACTGGGCATTGGTCCATATTTTAAGACCAAGTGTTTTGTGAATCCTGTGTTGAACTCCCAGAGGTTTAAGAAGCAGTCGTCAGTAAAATTATGGGAACACAACAAAAGATTGGGATTGTACTGCTGTCATATTGTTGAAAAAAATGTTTAGCCTCTGATTCTTTGCAGCCTCGTTACTCGGAAGTGAAAATAAAACACATTTACTTTCACAGTGTAGGACACAGCGTCTTCTCGACATAATGTTAGCCACACGGAAATGCTATAGAGTTTGTGGGTGGGTCAAGTTGCTCGTCGGCAGACAACGTAGAACATAGCCGGGCATTATGGTAATGTGTCATGGAAGTGAGACTGGAATACTGTTTAGGCTGTTCAGAGTTGATTCTATTTTTAAGAGAGAGAGACAATAACTTTATTTATCGTGCACTTTCGACTTCACAACTTTGCAGATCGTTTACATTCACAGACAGCTACATTACACACTGCGTGAAAGGTAATATTCGAAAACGCATAATAGGGCACTTTAACAGTCAGTCAGAACCATCCATGTGCTACTGCAACCGGAGAAAGAGCATAAACACGCCAGAGCAGGGGCAAAAAACAGATGAAACACTCTGAAATTTAGAAGGTGAAAAGTATATATTTTCCTGTAAGTAAAGGTAAAAATTTGAACTCTGAGCATGACTAATACACATTTACACCAACGTGTTTCTGTGTAAAATTTGGTGCAAGTTCTGCAGTGTTCAGATAAGTAAAGCAAGCCGACTTACATCCAGCATCTAAACTCTGACCTGTGGCATGGCCTGTTCCTTGCTGCCTGAAGAAACACATAGGTATGAATAACATTTTGATTTACACGCTTCACAGAACTCATTCCCTCCTGGAGACAAGCTCAGGGAGACGCAAGCACATATCCCAGCAGTCTCCCAGATCCTGGAATAACATCCCAGCGGTCAGCTGGTCGTGAGGCTGCAGGACTGTGTTGGAGATGGTGGGGAGTAACATTGGGGCACTTCACGGATACTTCCCATATAATATCAGCTTTTCTTTCCTAAAATATAAATACAGCTATATATTTTCATGTTCTATATAGAGACCCATTATGTGAAAGCACTGTATAGTATAGTAGTAGGTCACCAGATTCTGTGTATTATGCTAGACAGATGAACTTTAACTATAGTACAGTGAGAATAACATTTTACTTAAGTCAAACTGACAGCCTTTCCTACTCACTATTATGAAGAAATGTTAAATATCCAACATTTATTCTCAATTTTTATAGCATAAGCTTTTCACTCAGATGGTTTAAACATTTCTTATTATTATAATCTGTGTTATCAGTTTTGTGCTGCTTCATATTTTTGTGGAAACTGATAAACTATCATTCAAATGTTTGGGGATTAAAAGTAAGATCTAAAACTTTAAAACTCTTAAACTTTTTATTCAGCATGGACACATTACTGATAACAGTATACTGTTAACTGATAAAAATTGAGCAGCAAATCAGCATATTAGAATGATTTCTGAAGGGTCATGTGACACTGAAGACTGGAGTAATGCTTTGCCATCAGAAGAATAAATTAAAAGAAAACAGTTCTTTTAGATTGCAATAAAAAATTACTGTTTTATTCTATTTCTAATTTTTGATCAAATAAATGCAGCTGTGGGAAAGCTTAAGAGACTTCTTTTAAAAACTTTTAAAAAATTTGGTAACACTTTATTTTACAGTACCGTAGTTACACGTTACTACATGTACTTACTATAGTAATAACAGTAAATTGTGCATAATTACAAGTAACTAACCCTAAACCAAACCCTAACCCTAACTGTAACTCTATAGTAAGTACATGTAGTTAATTAATAGTACTCAGTACTTATTTGAGAAATCACAATGTAACTACGGCACTGTAAAATAAAGTGTAACCAAAAATCTTAATAAATATATTAATATCTTTTCCAGACTCTAAAGTTCAGTTGCTCATAACTGAAAGTAACCATTTACTGCGATCAGGCTGTAAATTAAGCAGCGAGGCAGCAGCGTTGATAAATGGCAGTGCAATGAAGCCTGATACATGAAGCGCTACACAGGAATCTGATGACCTGTGGTCCTGGCTGGTTGGGAATTTCCAATGAACACCAGAGACTAATTACCATCCAGGGAGATAATGTAGTGGTGGTGCATTCTCATATGCACATGCACCTGGGAATCCATCTGAATGGCAAACAGGACAGATGGTACGGTTCATCTGTGTAGGAAAGGCCAGAGCTGGAGATTCAGGACTTCACACGTTCCAGCCGAGGCAATTTTAAACGGCTGAATAAACTGATCAAGATCAGATTACACTCCTGGTCTCACTCTGATCTCACCTGAGAGATCATTAATAATTCTGAGCATCATCTCCAAAAAGCTCTGGCTTATTGAACTACGGAGCTCTTTTTTTCCCTTCTTCTTCTTCTTAAAAAAAAAAATGTGGTTGCTTTTAAGCATTTGGCAACTACTTTTAACCAAAGCAGCATGCATTAATGTTGTATAGCTTAGACCCATAATTCCTGAACTTTCAAATGCAGCCAGTTCGATTCTATATAAGCAAGAATGACCCATGAACTGAAGAGGTCTTCATATCTGTATAGGACTGCTTGTCTAACATGTGAACAGTTCATCTTTAATCTGGCTCCAGAGATATATAGTCAATATCTGAAGAATAGCTCAAACGATAGACATGTTTATCAAACTGTGGCTTTAAGAGATCAATTTGCCTGATGTTGCCAGAATGTTAAAAAGCCCTGAAGGGAAAGACTAATAAAACGGCCCTGTTTAAGACTGGTATTACCAACCATTTTGGGTGATCATGGACTAAAATGCTTTAAAGGTGCAGTATGAAATATTGACAGCAAGTGGTTGAAATGGGTACTGCAGTCCAAATTCAAAATATTGGAGAAAGTTGTACAGAGAAATGTCAGTAGGCTATAATCAATTATGGTCTATTACTGCATTGATGCAGAATCGTCCAAGTCCGCATCTCAATGCATCGTAGAAACTATTCATTTCAATACCCCTAGCTTACGCGGGGTGCCATATTGAGGCCGCAACAGGAGCGAGCGCAATTGGCAATGGAAGGCGAGGAAACTTACACACTGTAAGCTGATAAGTTGATTTATCCATGTTTTAACCCTCTGGAGTTTTGGGCTGATTTGGGGCCTGATTTGGGGCCTGGAGAAGTTTTGACATGCCCTGACATTTGTGCTTTTTTCAGTTGTTCATAAACATATTAATGGAAAAAGTGTCATTACACTGTATTCAGCACAAACTAGGCTACAATAATATGTGAGGAACATGTATGTACATGTTTGTGTTTTTGAAGGAATAACATTTATGCGTGGTTATTGAAAAAACAAAAAACTTAAAGTCACTGAAATAAGGCCAAAAAAAGTATAGTAAATCTGTGTTTACAATACTTTAGGGTATTGGAGGTTGTAGACTAGAGTTTTTGCTTCAAAATTATGTAAAAATTATGCTGCCTACTCCTTCATATAAAACAATATATTGATTTAGTTTTTGTAAGACACTTTTTGCCAAGAAACACAGTATGCATGGAGGCGTGAATCACCACTGAATAATGGGCCATTCTCACCTGAGAAGACAAAAGAATTGCATAGTAATGAGCTGAAATGACTTGCATATTAATGAGGCATTTCAGTCAGGTAGGCTGTGAAAAAAACCTTCTGTGATGTCTCAAGCTCATCATGATATATGAAACATACAGAAAAATATTATTACAATATAAAGTAATGGTTTTATTGTATTTCTGTGATGCAAAGAGTCTGAATATAGGCTTTTAGTTTAAAAGCATGCACATTTGGAGAAATATTGGATTCTCATATGCTTATGTCAATTTTCTATACAGAGGAGTTATATTTATTTAATATTCATTGTCATTACTATGAGCGCTGGTGTTTTCAATTCATACTTGAAGCCGGAGGGCGCTCTCTGTGCATTTTTAGTCCACAAATTCATCTAAAAGAAGAAGAGGCTATTCCATGAATGGAGTTTCCAATTCATACTGCAGCCGGAGGGCGCTAAAGAAACAAAAACTCATCTAAAATTCATCTATAGAAGAAAAGAAAACAGGAACTAACTGCATGTCTTCTAGAGCTCGCTAACCATGACTTTTACATCCAGATAAACACTTTTCAAGACAATAAATACACGTTTGAGACGATGAATGCATGTATTGACTCAGAATTTGCGTCTGAATAGCGCTCCCTCCGTGGGCGTGGCCGCATTAGCGGATAATGAGCTGAATCACGGACTTCTGACATGGCTCTCTTTTCATACAGATTACATAAACACAGAAGGTTTGTTTTCGATTTGACTTACATGATTTAAAACCTGACATCTTATCGTTTTTTAGACATAAGTGTAATTTTTCTGTGATTAGTATTCACTAAGTTACAGTTCATTTTCTGAGAACTATCAGATTGGACTTCGTTCAGAGGGAGAGGAGAAATCACGCATCATGTTAGTTTTCTTTATTTTACAAAAAGCACAACATTTTGTTTTTACTCTGAGTGTATACAAATAAAAGAAGATATTCTATAGTTTCAATTGATATATTACTTATGTGTCTATGACAAAAAATGACGGAGTATTTTAAGTCTGTTTTGCTGCAATGTGAAAAAAAACCTGCAAAACGCGCCGGCGCGTTTTCAGACCTCAGAGTGTTAATATGCTGCCATTAACGAAGATTTGTAGATGAATGCCAAGGCTTTTTATGTTGGGTGGAATCTGTGATCTCTGACCCAGTTTGTTTCCTGGCATACATGGCTGCAATACGCTGTTTTCTGCCAAATGGCAACTCGGGGTGTCGAAATACTATTGGGTAAATTGGTAGTGGGCAGGATCGCACAGACCAAAACAAAAACAGACATTCCGACACGGAACACACATTTCAAAGTAGAATAACTGGCTGTAGCATTGTTTTTCAGAGAAACATGTACTATGTGAACTTAGCATGTTTTCTAAATATCTATATACCTACATGTTATGGCAACCCAATCTCACGGCAATTCGTAAATATTCTATGAGTTGCCAAATTCGTACGAATGACCTACCCCTAAACCTACCTGTCACTGGGGTTTAGACAAATCGTATGAATTCGTACGAATGAGGTCGTACAATTTGTACGAATTAGCCACCTCGTAAACAATGTACAAATTGGTCGTGAGGTAGTATTGGATATGGTACATGTTACTTACATATTATGGTATTTTTATGCTTTAGTACAGTCAAAAAAATATATACAGCACCTTTAAAGCATGAGACCACTACACAAATGTAGTATAACCTGTCAGTCAACTACTGTGTTAAAGCTGCTGTAGGTAACTTTTGTAAAAAAATTTTTTTTACATATTTGTTAAACCTGTCATTATGTCCTGACAGTAGAATATGAGACAGATAATCTGTGAAAAAATCAAGCTCCTCTAGCTCCTCCCAGTGGTCCTATTGCCATTTGCAGAAATACACCGCTCCCGGTAAGAAACAACCAATCAGAGCCAGGAGGAGTGTCTTAGCAGTGTCAATCAATCAAGCTCGCGTGCGCGCTGATCTCACCCCTCCCATGTACAGCGGCAGCTCATACAGGCTTCAAGATTACCGGTGTGCCGCAGCTTTGCTTATGGCGGAAAAACAATCCAAACTGCCAATTCCTCGAGTGGCATATGCTCATAAAATAAAGACGGGTAAACGGAAAAAGACAGATGACGATGATAAAAAAGCCAAAAAGAAAGAATTAGATAGAGCCCGAAATAAAACGAGGGTAAATATCGGAGCGGCTTTTCCGAGGTGGAGGGAGCTATCCCTGCTTGATTTGTTTAATTTTTTAAGAACTACACAACTAAGATAATTTCAAAACAGGACTGACAAATTATGTATGGCATGGTTTCTTGTAGATTTCAGGGTGGTCCTTTGCATATAACATCGTTTTATTTCGCCATAAGCAAAGCTGCGGCACACCGGTAATCTTGAAGCTTGTATGCGCTGGCGCTGTGCATGAGAGGGGTGTGATCAGCGCGCACGCGAGCTTGATTGATTGACACTGCTAAGACACTCCTCCTGGCTCTGATTGGTTGTTTCTGACCGGGAGCGGTGTATTTCTGCAAATGGCAATAGGACCACTGGGAGGAGCCAGAGGAGCTTGATTTTTTCACAGATTATCTGTCTCATATTCTACTGTCAGGACATAATGTCAGGTTTAACAAATATGTAAAAAATATTTTTTTACAAAAGTTACCTACAGCAGCTTTAAAACAATTTTCTCAAACGGTGAAGCATTCTAAATGGTTTGCGAGTTCATAGGCTAAAAATAGAAAAAAGAACCAAATAGAACTAAAAAATAGGAACTGCATGATATTTTAGCAATATGCAGAAACACTGATGTAGCAAGTGATGTATGTGGTCATGCAATTGAAGATCATCCAGATGAAATCCGATTACAAGTCTGTTATGCATGTGAACACGACTATCTCTGTTCAACACCTGATGTTAATACCAGGTGTAAACATAGAAAAACACT
Organism: Megalobrama amblycephala; assembly: GCF_018812025.1. Classification (NCBI taxonomy): domain Eukaryota; kingdom Metazoa; phylum Chordata; class Actinopteri; order Cypriniformes; family Xenocyprididae; genus Megalobrama; species Megalobrama amblycephala. The sequence goes on along the minus strand of NC_063063.1, from coordinate 5,790,124 downwards.
TTCTCTGAGCTTGTGTTTTGGCTTCTATGACTGATTATTATTATTCTTTCTCTGTGAACAGCTAAAACTTTTGATCCCTATGGTGACAACTAAACTTTGCATGCATGAAGTGTCTGTAGCTAATTGTGTTTTGGGATGAATGGGACATATGGTTGCCTAGAAACTAGTAGTGCAATATTCAAAACATCAACCCCACCACCCTGTTTCACACAAGAGTCTCTCTCCTCATGGGGAGTACATGTTCCTCGAAGGCATTTCAGTTTTACAGTTTTTAACAGTTTAGGCATAATATTTAAAAACCTTTCTTTCATGAACTGCTTAACCAGTTCAATTTGTAGAGTTCTTGTGATCTAGAAATTAAATGCGATGCAAAACACCATGTATTACACTGTCCCATGTAGAAAATTAATTAGCTTTTTGCAGTTTTTGAAAGAGATATATGTGGATTTTGACTCTCGTGGATGCAACAAACATTGTATCTGTTAGAGCCATGGTTGTGGTTTATCATTCACATTTGATACACATGCTCATGACTCCCAGAAAACTTGCTCCATTTAGCAAGAATATGAGCTCACCCCCTATTGAGCAACATTATAGCAGATGAACATCCACCACACTAACTACACAAGTCCCATCAGTTCTACAAGAGTCTACTGATAATTGGTCCTGTAGAGAGATTTCAGAGAAAACAAAGCACAATCTGGACCCCTGGATTGATTTTTCAATTACAAACACAGTACTCAGAGTCAATTTCATCCATTTCTTCCATTTCTTCACACTAGCTGCTGAATTCTGATAATTGCTGCTTTGCAGCTTTATTCTGAGCTTTAGCTTTTCACCAGTGGTGGAGAGTAACAACGTATTGTTACTTTGTTACTGTATTTAAGTACAATTTTCAAGTACATGTGCTTCCAAGTATTTTTATTTTGGGAAACTTTTACTTTACATTTCAAAGCATAACGAAGTAATCATCACTTGGTAGTGTGATAGTGGTGTCCGATTCGTGAACAACCTGATTCTTTTCAATTAACCTGTTAACCCTCTGGAGTCTGAGGCTGATTTGGGGCCTTGAGAAGTTTTGAAATGCCCTGACATTTGTGCTTTTTTCATTTGTGCATAAACACATTAATGACACAAGTGTCATTACACTGTATTCAGCACAAACTAGGCTACCATAATATGTGAGGAACATGTATGTACATGTTTGTGTTTTTGAAGGAATAACGTTTATGCGTGGTTATTGAAAAAACAAATTAGTTTTTAGATTTAGTTTTTGTAAGACACTTTTTGTCAAGAAACACAGTATGCGTGTAAGCGTAAATCATCATGAATAATGGGTCATTTACACCTGAGAAGACAAAAGAATCACATAATAATGACCTGAAATGACTTGCATATTAATGAGGCCTTTCAGTCAGGTAGGCTGTGAAAAAACCCTCTGTAATCATGTCTCAGCTCAATTTAAAATAATGGTATTCTATTATATTCTTTAAAATATCATGTATTTCTGTGATGCAAAGTGTCTGAACAATTATGTAACCTCTATGGCATTTCATATAGGCTTTTAGCTTAAAAGAATGTACATTTGGAGAAATATTGATGGATTCTTATATGTTTATGTAAAATTTCTATACAGAGGAGTAATATTTATAATTGGTTTGTCAATAACTCACTGATTCAAATGATCCAGTCAGAGCGAGTTTCCAGTAAAATAAGCCAAGACCTTCGGAACTTGAGTGCGCACAACTGATGGCACGAAAAGTAAGTTACTAATGCCAAATTTTAGGACTCATTTTTGTAAATGAAAATTTAGGTCACGACTGTCAGTTGTTTGTGAAGTAAATCTGCTGCTGTTTAAGCCCATTGTATGAAATGTTTGAATGTGGACCATATTGCGTCCATATTTGTGTATTGCCATCTGAATGGGACTGGTTTTAGGAAAAAACTAAACATAACATTAAAATAACGCAAATTAATGCCCATGCATCTTCCCTACTGCTGTAGCAGAGTTAAATGATGTAAAACTAGTGTATTTGCATAGCATTAGTCTTAAAATGTTAAAACATTTTGTCCTATGTGATGTCTGTTTTCTTACTTGCATATCATATATGTCTGCATAATTTTTAGCCGGCGATATTTAATAAATTGTCAAAAAATATTCAATCAAATCATAGATGCAAGTAGAAAATAGCTACTTTAAAAATAAAGCACTTTAACCTTATTGACAAACTGCATGAATTTGTGGTCACAATACTGGAATTTCTAACTTCAATACAATGCCTTGCAAATGATCAATATTCAGTATCATTTTAAATACCATACTGTATACTGTAGAAATTTTAATATCTAACTTGTTTGTCCATCCATTTTGTCAGGGCAATCATTGTTTTCAAGCATTCAAAAGCACAAGGCTTAATGTAACAGTAATCAATTTAAATGGGGTGATTTAATTCAAGTCTTCTGAAGAGACACGTCCACTTTATACGATGAACATATTTTAATTTAGGCTTTTATTTGCATATTTAAACATTGATCAATTACCATTACAATAATCTCACTTAAACATTTGCTCACTCTGTGTATTTGTGTCTTTACAATAGGGTAACTTTGTTGCAGTAGCTCACACACAGCACAGGAAAGCTTGATTTCAAACTGAATTACATTTACAAAAAATACATGTAAAGAGTCAGTAATAAAATAATAAGGAAAAAAAAAACACTAAATACAGTTGAGGTATTCGAAATATGACAACACTGATTTTTATATGCTATGTATCTTAAAGGGTTAGTTCACCGAAAAATGAAAATTTTGTCATGTCGTTCCCAACCCGTAAGTCCTTTGTTCATCTTCAGAACACAAATTAAGATATTTTGGATGAAATCCGAGAGCTTTCTGACCCTCCATAGACAGCAACATTATTACCACATTCAAAGTCAAGAAAGGTTGTAAAGACGTTGTTAAAATAGTACATGTGACTGCAGTGGTTCAACCTTAACTTTATGGAGTGACAAGAATACATTTTGTGTGCAAAAAAATGAAATAAATAACGACTTTATTCAACAATTTCTTCTCTTCCATGTCAGTCTCTGACACTGTTGACATAGTAAACACAGTGCAGCACTTCCAGGTTCTACCTCGGTTCATTATTGGCCGGATTCTGCGTCAGCATCACACACGTGTGTTGTGGTGCTCACATGAAAAGCATCAGAGAGTGACATGGAGAGAGGAAATTGTTGAATAAAGTTGTTATTTTTGTTTTTTGCACAGAAAAAGTATTCTCGGCACTTCATAACATTAAGGTTGAACCACTGGTAGTCACATGGACTATTTTAACGGTGTCTTTACTATCTTTCTGGGCCTTGAAAGTTGCAATTACGTTGCAGCTGGGGTCAGAAAGCTCTTGGATTTCATCAAAAAATCTTAATTTGTGTTCTGAAGATGAACGAAGGTCTTACAGGTGTGGAACGACATGAGGGTGAATAACAGAAATTTCATTTTTGGGTGAACTAACCCTTTAAGAGCCATATATGTTGTTTATTTGGATAAAAAGAACATCAGAGGGGTTTGACCTGTAATGTCTGTACAATACAGTGATGCAATTAGACAGACTAGGTTATTTTTTATGTACAAATCATACAAATGCACCATTCTGAATCATATATTTACATTGCAAAGAAATTAAAGATCCACCTTTGATTGTTGAGAGACTTTATAGTAGTGCATTTCACTTATAGCCAATAAGATTTCCTGTAGCATTTTCAATGGTCATGCATGGAGGTCTATTCTGATTGATGACATTTGACAACGTTTAATTTAAGAACACGGAGAGATTCACGATTGCGCACTACACAGTATGACAGCGCGCACTCAATATTTGAGGAGAGGCAGTTCACTTGTATGTTTGAGAGCTCGCGTCATTTTCTGTGCGTTACAATAATGCGCTCTCGACATTTGTAGTTAAAATACGCCATTGAAATCTGTGGGTATGATTAAAATAATGCGCAATACCTGCAATCTCGCGCTGATATTTAGGCTCTGTAACTGAAATGTGTGAGTGACAGGAGAAGGCGGGTGTGTGTCAAACTTGCTGTCGGGGAGAACACGCCGCTGGTAAATATCAGGGTTTTCATTGGTCCGTTTATGATCGGATTTCTTTATCGGCTACCAATATGCCGGTTAAAGGTTGATATTCAAATTGTTGGCGTACTCAATAAGAATGTGATTTACAAGTAGCGAAGTAGATTACTTAGCTTAATTTGTACTTAAGTACAAGTAAAATTACAGATTTAAAAATGTACTCAAAAAAGTACAAAAACCGAAAAAGCTACTTAATTACAGTAACGTGAGTAGTTGTCCCACATGGAAAAAACCTATATAAACATATATGTTTCAATATAGGTTTGATATAGGTTTTACATATATGTGACATATATAAAATTGGCCGTTTTCCTATATTATATGTACATATATGTACATATATGTACATATATGCACACATATATGTACACATATATGCACACATATAGGCCTATGTACACATATATGCACACATATATGTACACATATATGTACACATAATATAGGAAAACGGCCAATTTTATATATGTCACATATATTAAAAACCTATATCAAACCTATATTGAAACATATATGTTTATATAGGTTTTTTCCATGTGGGACCAATTTCACGTGTTCGTGTAGCGGTGTGTTTTCTGCGTTGTGTCGTAATCAAAGACAGACTGCGAAAAATCTTGCCATCAGGTCCTCACTTTATTCTGTATAACACAAATGGCAATATATGAGGACTTGTGCAGCATACAAACAGCATGCGGCAGCAACGCACAACGCTGAGAAAGAGAGATATTAAAAGTAACTTAAGTAAAGAAAAATAATCAACGAAACATCTGAATGTACATCACAGAGGGGTTTTGGATTACAATCATACAAATATATCATGTGAATTCAGCTGTTACATGAAACATGGCCTTAATTGAATCACCGCAAAAACTTTGTGCGACCTACCGCTGTGATGTCTCATGCAGACTGGGAAACAGCAAAGTGCGTCAACACCCCAAGTCAGCATGGCGGCAGGAAACCCCAAATATGGTCATGGCAAGTGGAATCACAAAATAATTGTCTAAATACATAACTGCTACATTCGCACATACATAAGTTCTTGCATAATTTTTTTCGTTAATTCTTAGTTTTTGCCTTGATAATAGAAAATATGAGCTAGGCATCATGTATGACAGTCAAAAATGAGATATGAGCTACAAAATGACCAGATCCTGCCATTAGCTATATAGAAGACATATCTTGTATGTATAGGGCATATATATGGATATGAAGAAGCAATACAGGAGACCTATATTTCCTGTATATGCACATATATGCACCTCAATTTTGCCTATATGTGGCATATATACACATATATGCAGTATATATACGCATATATGCAGCATATATATAGCATATATGCAGTATATATGCGCATATATGCAGCATATATATTATCATATATGTGCATATATGCAGCATATATGTACATATACACTGCATATAGGTTTCATATATGCGCATATATCCACATATAGGTTCTTTCCATGTGGGGTAATTCATTACTTCCACCTATGATTATATACCAGACCAACATCATGACATGAATATTACCAACATTACTATAGTTGTAGTAAGGATAGAGTTCTGCTTTTGCTTCAGGACTCAGATTTTACATTTGACATCAAGTTGTGACCCAACACAATACCACTTTATGCTGCATGTCTTTGTTGGTTCCTACCTATTTTATCTGCCAATTTTCAACAAAACACTGTAAAGTTGTTTTAAATGTATTGCCTTTAATATTCTGAGATATACTGTACAAACTCACACAGTTCCAGTGGTTTTGTTCACACTGTGTCTCTAAAACATTCTGCTCTGATGTCGTTTGATGGTCATGACTCATGACTAATTTTTCTTTTTCTTTTTTTTTTGCAGAACAGTGGATATCTCTCTTTCACACTCCTCCTATGCTCTCCCTCTCAGTGAAAGGACTGATTCTTTTCTCTCATTCCCGCTTTGAACGATTTCCATACATAACAATGTTTCCAGGCAATGTCTTAAATTTGTCTGGACTCAGAAAGAGATTAACATTTATATTACAAAATATTGAGACGACAGCACCTCTAACTTTCTGTCTGAACACTAGTGAGACTTCATAAACAGACAGTATACTGCCGCTTTGAAAAGTTGGCCTGTTACAGAGAAACAAACGCAGGACAATGGAAAACTTTAATGACTTTGAGTACATCATGAATGATATAACAGACTATTACTTGGAATAATAAATACAAGATGTTAAATGTCCTCATGCAAACAAATTACCCATTGAACATATACATTTACAATACCTATTGTAAAAAAAAAAAGTCAAAATATTATAAATTCTGTGATGCATAGCCATGATAAACACGCTTGTACTGTATGAATATTGTCCAATCCATCTGCCATTTTGGCAAAGATGTCTCACAGAAATGAAACAGTAAAAGTTTCTGGGTCACATCATTCAACGGAAATATAAATTGCTTTTATGTGTTTGTCTTTTTGGAACAATATTCCAGTAAGTAGACTGGACCACCCTCGGAAAAGTAAGCATAACCAGACAAATTGCTGTCATCATTTTAGTCAGTATATTCAATGTTATTTCATTAGTTGTACATAAACTGCAGTTCTCAAAAACATTTTTTTTTATAATTTTAGACACTGAAACATCAACATATAACCAGCATAAAATTATATGTATGAGAAAATTGTAAAATTATAAGGAAAAAGTCATGCAAATGTTTACAAATCCATTGAGGTTTACAGATTTTTAAATTTGTAGATTGGTTATACTGTTATTATATTTCTAAATGCATTTAACACATTTACGTAATTAATTTGACATTTTAATTCTACACACACACACACACACACACACACATGCACATACACACATGTAGATATATATATATATATATATATATATATATATACATTACAATATAAAATACATTAAAACAATATTATTGTTTAAAATAACAGTTTTCTATTTTAATATATTTTAAAATGTAATTTATTCCTGTGATCAAAGCTGAATTTTCAGCATCATTTTTCCAGTCTTTAGTGTCACATGATCCTTCAGAAATCATTTGGTGCCCAAGAAACATTTCTTATAATCAGTGTTGATAACGGTCATGCTGAAAACTTGGAAACAGTGATTTTTTAATCACAGGTAAATGCAGCTGTAATTAACAGTTAAATAAATAAATAAATAAATAAATACTTACATAATTGCATTTGTGTCTTTATATGCACATAAAAAAAACATCTATGAATACCCAATGCCTAAAAAAAAATAAACTAACAAAATGTATACATGTGATGACAGTGTGGTACACCCTGATGAGTTGGAAATTAATGTGCTGGAACACACTTGTCTTACATATTGAGGGAAGGTCTTGATTTTACACATTCACATCACACACACACACACACACACACACTCACACACACACACACACACACACACACACACACTGTGACCACGGCTTTAGCAGAGCAATCAAGTTAAAGTTTGTTCAGTCAGACTCAGTTTACACTGATAGGGTGTAGCTGTGTTGCCTATGGCAACTAAAGACATTATCATCACCACACATCATGAAAACCAGTCATCCAAGCAGTTTACCTACCAAAGAATCTGATGAATGAAGCCTCTTTTTTTTTTAAACCAAAGATCTTACAGATATAACAGATGTACTTAGCTTAAATCTCTTTTACAGAAGGATATTCACTGCCATGAACAAAGTTAGGAATTGCAGAGACCTCATAATTCCACCAAGATCACTGATACTGTAGTGGCCAAAAGTGATGTCCGGGTAAAGAAAACCTTTATTCAAATATTATTATTTTTTTTAAAAAGAGAGAGAAAAAAAAAGTTAAAGAGAGAAAAAAAAAGTTAATTTCGACTTTTTATATCTTTTCATCTTTTTTTGACATTTTTTTTCTCAAAATGTTAAGATATAAACCTGCAATTGTGAGTTATAAAGTCAGAATTGTGAGATATAAACTCAATTGCAAGAAAAAAAGTCAGAATTGTGAGACAAAAAGTCTCGATTAACTTTTTTATTTTTTATTCAACAAGCTTTTATACAAATGAGTATAGTCTTCATTTTAAAGTTGCGTAAAGTCAACCAATCAGATTAGAGCTGGGGCCTCATGTATAAAACTTTCCGTAGATTTCATCCTAAAAGTGTGTTTTTGCACAAAAGTTAGATTTTGCATAAAAAAGTTTTCCGATTTATAAAACCATGTATGGAAGAATCTGCACAAAATTCCCTTTATAAAACCCAGTAAGCGGAAGATTGTGAACGTGCATCTCCACCTTGTCTCCTCCCCGAAATAACCATATATAGAGCTTACAATGCCTAGTTTTACTATGCATAACGTCATCTGCATATAATTTCCATGCATATTCCCATCCACTTGATACCATGTTTAACGGTACAAGACATTAGGAAAATGAGATACGGACTATGTGCCATCACATTACATTGTTAAAAATGTAATGTTGTTTTAGAATAAATAAATCAAAATTGTACAAAATACTTTTCAGAGAAAGTTTTCAGCGAAAAGTTATTCTCAATCTTTTCCACTAGCCAAATAGTATTTATAATTGCTTTAAACTAATCAAATTTATGCAGTTTTGCATATAAGGTGAACATACAATTTTGGATGTTTATATATTTTTAATAGAAACAGATAGGCCTTATATTTTGCAATGTAAATAACTGTCTGACTCAGACGGAGTCAAATGCGCACCATTGATCATTATTCACGTGAAAATATTTTCTCAGAACATGAGTTCTGCTATTTAGAACACATTTTAAAGCGGAATTATCATGCGCTAAGCAATCCTCGTTGTTGTCAAAACATTAAAACACAGCATGCCACAGGAAAAGTGTTCAAAAGCATAATCTGGATAATGATTTCATGAAATTTCAGTGCTTAACTCCATTAACCCTTAAATGCATACCTCGGGTCTTTAGTGACCCGGGACGTCATTCACTACCCTCCTCCTCGTTCATTTTTTAAAGTTAGACGTCAACCTTCTTGGTATTCCTCAATCAATTCATTATAAAGAATATAACAAGAAAAAAATCATAAAATTATAAAAGAATGCCTATTTTTGTATTCATTTTTTGTAAAAATTGTATAGGGTCGCTAACGACCCGAGGTGTGTATGAGTGTACGTATATTTATTCTGCACAACAATAATTGAATCTTAGATGACAGAATAAGTGCAATTCATCTTTATTCCACAAGGTGGCAATGTCTGATACACAATGCTGAAGTGACGACTCATTCAGACAGAAAACAAAATAATAAGAAAAACATGAAATGGCTCAGCGATTTACTGCAGAGCAAGTACTGAACGCAATCAAATATGACTGTAACTGTTACAGGATGGATCTGGTGAAGCTGTTAGCGATCAAAATATTTATTTTGAAGATGTTGAAAATTATATAGTTTTGAGATTGCGAATGCGCTCATATTCGTGACCTCAAAAATAAAACTAGCCCATTATTTGCTGAATTTACTGGGAAATGAGCTCTGACGAGGACAGTGACGATGGCATAAAACATCCTACAAACGGAGCCCTTTCAAGCTCCAAAAGATAACAAAATACGATTTATTTTATTCTTCTCTAATTGTTACTCTAATATCAGAGGAGTTTTATATTATCGCGACAGGTAGAGATCCTTCCATGTATAGATCCGGGTCGATAAAGACCCGAATATGTAAGAATTGTAGGGCATTGCTCGACAGAACCTACCAATGACTTTATCAATGAACAACATGATTGAACAAAGCTTCATTTTGGTCCAAAAGATCCATTTCCTGACAGGAAACGCCTAGCCTTAACCGGAGTGATGACGTGACTTCTTTTAACAAAGGACTCTGTCTAAAGGACTTCTTAGCTCATCAGCAATAAACTAATCAGAACCCATCATGTGGATTTGATCACATTAAATCTATTGATTCTCTCACAAAACCCTCTTGTATTATCGGACGGAACAGGAAAATACCCATCAATGGATTTAAAGACGAATCTGTCCTATCAATACCTCCCTTGTGTTGACCGTCCATCGTGACCCGGTCACTCGTGACTCCGGTCAAAGTTTAAACTATGCTTAAGGACTCAATCTTGAATCTCAAAAGGGACAATTGTCGATTACTTAAAGTATTAACTATAAACAGAATAATACATGCCATGATGTAATTACTAACATGTCTATTCAATGTATTCAATATGTGGGTTTTCTTCAAATGCATTATTGTAATCATTGTTTTAATTAGGTCAGTCTAGTAATATGTGTGTAAGAAGTGTGCCATGTTTGAGTTCTAAATGCAGAATTTATAATTCTCTGTAATTCTGTGTGAATTAAACATTGAAATTCAGTATCAGGAAAATATTAAGAAACTTTATATTGTTGTTAATAAAACAGGAGAATGTTCTGCAGATATCACGCGATGTGATCAATAGACAATAGACGAGGCGTGTCTAATCTCCGTAGCAACGTCTCATTGGAGGATCGCTCCCTTAAAACTATGCTGTCCGAACAAGCTAATGTCAGAAGCTGGAAGCCAGAAGTCGGTCAGAAATCGCTCGAAATCGGTCAGAAGCCGGTAGCCGAAACACCGCTACTTTGACCACGGTGGAAAAGTCGCATGGGTCATTGATAACTGATTGACCGGGGCTGATTTTCCATCTAACACCCGATTTCAACCACGAGCTGCGCCGCTGATCATTCGACAGCCGTCACATCCAGACTCCAAAACACTTCGTGAAATATCTGACCAAAGTCTCCCAAGAAGAGAGCCGCTCAAGCCAGACGCTCAGCCAGCAGCATCCTTCAAAGCTTCCGCGCAACCCACAGGGCTTTCCCGAGAAGACGTCACCTGAAAGACAGCCAATCCAGAACGGGATTCCGCTGTACACGAGTCACGGAACAACCCGATTACCTCAGCTGTCACAGCAAACGCAGGTACAAGCAAACTTCTCTCTCTCTTGCTGGAAACTGGTGAAACTCCTTTAAACCTAAAGAATCAAGCCAAAGCTCTGCTTTTGTGATTTTCCTCAGGTTATGAGTTAAGTTAGCACTGAACTTGGGACTTTTCATAACTCATCAACTCCGCGAACGTGTGAATGTATGTATGTGTGTGTGTGTGTGTGTGTTTAGCCTTAGTTTCCTGTAATCATTAGAAGTAGTCAATAAATCTTGTTTTGATTTTCACATATACGAGTTTCTTGTGCTGTGTATCAAATTACTGTCTTAAACTCACAGATCAAGTTACCTCTTGCTTATAATATAATAATTACAATAATAACAATAATCATAACAAAATATTGTTACTGTTGGCCGCAGAATAATATTTTGTCCAGAATTGGTAAAATACTCTAACCTCAATTTTCGCTGGACGAATAATTGATGAAGTGTTAAATATTAATTCTGAATCATTTACAGTGAATCATTTACAGTTGATTCAATTCTTATTCCCTGTAACAATTAAATTGAGCTAATAAATAGGCTAAGTCCTTACAGAATGATTGGCGAAACAGTCATGCATTTAAGGGTTAATGAGAGTGGCATATTTAATCTAAATGAGCAATATCACACGTGTAGTCATGCGGTATGGCTGTATATCAGTACGGCTGTGATTTGGCCATAGGGAATCACAGTGTGCTGATATACAGTCATATTGCATGGCTACGAGTGTGATATTGCGTTTATACAACAGTTAGACAGAGTGTCTTTAAAATCCTCTTTTGTGCAGAACTTCTTCCTTCCACCACGGAGTCAAATCTCAAGTTGACAGTTTGACCAAGGCTTCGTTACTAATTCTAAAATGTCACTTTAGAACTAGTAATGAAGGAATGTTGACTCCCTCCATTGAAACTCATTGTATTTTTGTACAGCATTATTGAGAGAGAAAGAGAGAGAGAGAGAGAGAGAGAGAGAGAGAGAGAGATTACCTGAGCGAGCACTACCTGTGTCTGATATAACATTCATTCTTCATGCCCATAATATAAAAATCTCTTTCCACTGAGGAAAGCAATCTTTGCATTTGTCCTTTTTACAGTTAAGGGAATTTTCCATAACAGCACTAAAACAACGTCCTTTATTTACAAAAGTCCCTTCAATTTAAAAGTCTCTTACAACTGACTCGTTCATTTGTAAAGTTTGCCAAACTAATGGACCCTCTTTCAATACCAAATACAACATATTATTTATATAAAATAATATTTATTGCACAATAATATTTAAATGAACAACTATAGCCATTATAAATGGCAATAGGAAATAAACACAATTGTACAATTCAGTCAAAGGTACAAAAGCACTGCTCTACAGGATGTAAGTTAAATATAGCATTAATATTAAATTATTAAATTTAACATTGCTCAATTCCATTTGCTCAGGAACAAATAATAGATTAATTAGACCAAAGATTGCCCATTTTATGTACCCAAAATGAATTATATCTCATGTTTAACAACTACAAGAGCCAGTGGTAAATCCCCTAAGCACTGGCAGAGATGAAGCTGTCCTCGACACTGAACGGCTGCTGACGGCCTGGAGCTCGCATCTAAACCAGGCCCTATGATTAAATATGAATCACATATTTCAGGTCTAAACAACTACATTTAAAAAAAAAAAACAGTTCGTAGTACAAGAAGTGTAGTATTTGTAAAATATATGGTGGATTTGGTGCACACATATTTACACCTAGTTTATTTTATATAAACTCCAACATGTGAGTGGAAAATTGCGTAAGCACATTTCTATGCCCATTTTGTGCGTACGCAGCGTTTATACATCAGACCCCAGATGAATTTAGCCAGCTATTGCAATTTTTGTGTACATTATGCACTAGATGGCAAGCGAACGTGTGCTGGGCGGTCCACAAGGGCGCCGTCAGACGCTGAGACAATCAATGAACTCAGTGCTTGAGATTCCATCTGACTCAGTGTTGAGTATCTTTGTTAGTTCCTCTCGGTCAGGCTCCTGGCATGTTTACATAGCACAGCCTAGTGGGGGACGCACTCTGCCTGCCTCCCCCTGTTTTACAAGGAGCAAACTGATATAACACAGGCCACACAACATGAGTTACAAGCCCTGTGAGCAGTTAAGTGGTTGGCAGGATGTTAGAGAGGTGTTCTTCACAAACCATTGAGGGAGAGAAAGCAGATCGTGGACAACATCCCCTTTCACCAGCTCGCTTCCTGATCAAAGAGCTGACTTGATTAGCTGCATGTGAATGTGGTGTGTTTTAATGAACGCATCGGTTTAATGTCATAAGGACGCATCCCTCCAGAAATAGCACAAGTTGATGTGCACACATGCATAATTTACGCTATGGGTGTTAGCATATGTAATAAATAGAGCTGATAATTAAACAACTGTGAGGACTTACTCTGTCAATGTAACATGTTAACCATTGTAACTACAATAAAACTATGGAAACATTAAAAACTCATTTTACAATGAGGTCTCATTTGTTAACATTAATGCATTCACTAACATGAACTAACAATGAGCAATATATATATATATATATATATATATATATATATATATATATATCCTTTGGAATGAATGCAAAGTGGATTTGCTTTCACAGCGCAGAAAACATTGTCTTCTCGATATGTCGAAAATGCGAACAAAACTCTTCCAGGCCTCAGCTACAACTACAGTGTTTGAGGGCGGGTCAAAGTAGATGTTGTTCGAGGGCAGCCAATGAAGACCACAGGCTGGCATTATGCAAATTTGTTACAAATCTATGTAGGTTCGTGCAGGAGTTCCAGGCAGTTCAGAATCAGTTCTTTCTTTTGGTTGATTTGTTGCGTACTTTAATTTTGCTGTACGCCATATGTCCTACGCCTTCCCTATTCTACTTACGGAACGAATGCAGCGCCAGTTCCGTTTTTTTTTCCGTAAGTAGAATAGGGAAGGCGTAGGACCTACAGCGTAAGATTTATGAAAGTGTGGTTTTGGTGGAAGTATGTGCAAGGCGATCATTTGTGTTTATAAAGCATATACAGTTGTATTTTTTTTCGAAAATGACCGATCGTTTCGCTAGATAAGACCCTTATTCCTCCTCTGGTATCGTTTAAAGCCCTTTGAAGCTGCACTGAAACTGTAATTTTGACCTTCAACCGTTTGAGTCCAGGCTTATAAAGTACTTCTTACTTTACTACTATACTACTATACTTCTGATGTCTACATACTTCTTAGAAGATAAGAATAATCCTGGAATGTTTTCATCAAAAACCTTAATTTCTTTTTGACTGAAGAAAGAAAGACATGAACATCTTGGATGACATGGGGGTGAGTAAATTATCAGGAACATTTTATTTGAAAGTGGACTAATCCTTTAACAAATAAAACCTTATTCTAAAGTGTCACCAAAAACTCAAATATTAATTGTCAAATTATCAGAGATTCCAGAAGTAACAATAACTGTAGTGATTATGGTATTGTGATTGAAACTAAGGTTACCACTGTACATTTTTATAAGGAATAAGCCTAGATTTTGAAAAGATGATCTATGGAACTGCTAAAATTCAATATAGCACAACAGTGACCACATACTTTTTTAGCCGCCTCGGTTCTGGGAGTGTTTTTCCCATCCATTCTCTTCATAATGATTTGATTCAATGAAGAATTAAGCCATTTATCAAACCAGCCAGCTCCGAAATGAATTCCAAGGCTGCACTTAAAGAGAAAGTTCACCCTAAAATTCAAATGTTGTCATTATTTGAGGTAGTACTATGTAAAAGAAAAAAATAGTAAAAAATAGCCATCAAGGTTAAGGATAAGGGCCAAAGCAGGTATCTGAGAATTTTTCTACAAATATTAAAAAAATATTAAAATATCAGTAACACTTTACAATAAAGTTTTGTTTTGTTAACATGTACTAAGAATGAACAATACTTTTAAAACATTTATTAACTAATGTTAACCAATGAGACCTTATTGTAAAGTGTTACCAAATCATGTAATCTGTTCAGCCAAACTAGATATGAATATTAAAAGGTAAGATCAGCAGTTTAATCATATTATTAGGCTACTGTTTTTACAGTCAGATATATAAAGCACATACTGTAAGGCTTAGTGATTTATATATTTTCTTAAAAATAAGAATCTACTAACAAAAAACAACTATCTAATAATCAAAATGATCTCACCATGAGCAGAAAACAAAGTTACTAGGCTAACTAGTCATTTCAAATGGTCTTAATTTTAAATTTATGCCAGAAATTATGATATCTCTAATATCTGATCTCTAATATTTAGCAAATTAGAACATTGTTTACAGTTTTTTTTAATTGCTTTGGTGCAATTTTCACAAGTAACTGGTAAATTTTCAAAACTACTAATATCACAACAGATCATCAAAATGTTTTTTCAAACATTTCAGCATATTTTCAATTGTGTTAGTACAATACACAAAATCAGAAAGTATCCTTTTCACAACACAAAATAAGTGTTTCATCCATATAAATGTTTCATTCACAGTAACTGCCTTTCATAATGCTATTACTATCAAACTTTTGATTTGCATCTCTTTTCGTTCAGTTTAATACATTTGTCTATTATTAAATCCAACTGAACTTAATGGTTAATCAATGAATCATTTGGTACACCTATAGATTTCTATAGATATTGATTTTATAGGCATAGATTTATAGAACATATTTGCAATTTACGTTATGGATAACCAAATGTAACAAATTCTTTTCACATTATAAGCAATTTATCTCAGATTTACCTAGATGATAACCACAATTTTCAAAGTGTGTGTGTGTGTGTGTGTGTGTGTGTGTGTGTGTGTGTGTGTGTGTGTGTGTGTGTGTGTGTGTGCGTCTGTGGTCCTGGTAAACACTGCGTTGTGAACCAAATGTCCCCATGAGGAAAACAGCTTATAAATCTTATGAAATCAATTTTTTATAAAATGTAAAAATGCAGAAAGTTTTCTGTGATAGGTAGGTTTATGGGTAGGGGATAGAATATAGCATTTATAAAGTAAAAATCATTATGGAAAGTCCCCAAAAACATGGCAGAATGCCATGTGATGCTGTAAAAAGAGCATTACCATGGCAGAGACTGACACATTTCTGTAACTCACCCTTCATCAGTAAAGATCAACTACAGTATAGATTCAGTCATGTGGTACAGTGGGAAATTTACTGTATTGCCAGCACACTCTGTTCTATACAAAACCTCATGACTGTGTCATACTTTATCAAACCTTTTGATAGCATACTGAATAGATATTATTACAAACATTATGGATTGTATGTCAGTTATGTAATTTAGGTAATGTAAGTGTTTTTTCTAATGTGGCTTGTAGCCTGTGATAACTATGATAATGATAATTATTTCAGCATAGGGTGATTATATCATTGTTTGCTGTTGGAGAACACAATGAAGAGTTGAGTGCATGACAAAGGCTTAATCCATTGAACAGTACAGCACTGTACAGCAACCAAAATAAAGACATCTAAAGATTAAATAAAGACATTCTTAGTTTGATACAGCCCAGACATGCTCCACAAAAAAAAAGCAAAGCTAAGTGCTGTGAAACCAAGAAGTTTTACAAGATATTTTAAATAACACTTATATTCTGTTCTAAGAAAACTCTCTCACTTCTTCCAATCACACAAATCATGTCAGCCGGAGGGTTATGATCAGGGCACATGACTCCAATCAGACTCAATAAAGTCTTCCTCCAAGATGTTTGGAGAGAGAAGGAGAACAAAGCGAGAGCAAGACATGGGGTCTAGTTCAGTATCTCTATGTCGTTTTCACACTGTGAAGCAGCCACTCTAGACTGTGACCACTCATCATGTTCATTAGGAAACGTGTGGTTGTAATCAAGCGCTCTGTCACAGTAATGCATATCAGCCAACCAGAAATCATCCCAGTGAAGAGCTACTTTCCATCTCGCAAGTCGTTTCGGCAACGGTGGACATGAGTTAAAAGAGGATCAATGGGTCTATGTGATAATGAACTTTCAAATTACTTTAATAAGAAAGTAATCACTGTGGTAGTGCTCTGGATTGCATTTCCCAAAAGCATTGTAAGCCTATGTTGACTGTAAAACCATTGCCACCAATGGACTTATGATCAATTTAGGCTTTACAATGTTTTTGGTTAAGGCGATTTAAGATGAATCCAGTATCACATCTAGATTTCTAACACAGAACATCACAAAAGTTATGTAAATCACAAAATTAAACAAGAAGAATTAATTGTAAAAATCAATGTATATGAAAACAATTTATTATTTATTTATTGCTTTTTATTTATTTTATTTTAAATAAACACAATTGATTCTAGTTAATTTAACATGGTTGATTCTATTGGATTTCCACTGTCCATGATTGAATTGAGTAAGTTGGACATAACTATTTTACATAGATTCTTCCTTAGTCAGTTGTTTTGTCAAGCTGTGCCCAACCATAGTAAATAAGTTGAATCAACCTTAATAAATTAAGTTGACCCAACGTAAGTACATTAAATTGGAATAACAGAATTGCATAATGCTGAAATAAAGCAACTTAATCATGTGGAAATCCTTTCCATGATTTTTTTATGTTCGTTCAAAGAGTTATTTCTTTTGAGTGCATCAGCCAAGATAATTAAAAGTGATCAAACTGTATTTTATATATAAAAATGCATCTCAAGGCTCCTGCATTCTGTGGAGCATTTAAGTGTTTTTTTTTTTTTAATACATTATATTGATGCCTCTACTTAAAATATAAGGAGTAATGGAGATGGGTGATAATATAGTTTACATTTGGTGAACTACATTTCATAGTTGAGATCTGCTATATAATATATCGCCCCTATGTGAGTATGCTGTATGTATGTGGATAAAGTTAGACATATGTGTGTGTGTGTGTGTGTGTATAGAAAAAAAGAAGAAGCAGACTCTCTAGTATCTGGTATTATCATTGTAAGATAGTCTCGCCTGCGGATTACCAATAATGTGAAACAAAATATTCATTTATACAGATCTTTCTAATAAGATAAACAGCACCATGGCAAATGGCAAATATCCTTGGTTCACCCCAGAGCTGTGATGCCTCATTGTTTGGTTCAGTAATCTGTGTCCAATTTAGTTCCTCTTTCAGAGTGTAAAAAGACTTGGGTGTGGAGCCAGTTAAAGTCCAACAAGTACGTATGGCTATATTCCAAACCATTCTCACACCCAAGGCATGAAAAGCTGAAGCACGGTCAAGTGCCTTTAGCATCACAATTACAGTTTTTTTCAATTGCTAACATACATTTGTCCATTTTGTAGGCACATTTTCAAAACTCTAAACACATTTAGCAGAACATCCGTCTGTTGTGGCCATACCATTAACACAATTCATGTCGTTTTCACACAAAATGCAATCAATTAACACGTTTCTTAAATGCTTAAATTTTCTTTTCATATAAGCTTACCTCATACCAAAATCATGGATCTTTCTCATCTTATTTGCAAATGCTTAAACACAGCAAGTCAGAAATGAAGACCCAATGTTCCAATCTTTAAATATAGGATAAAACCTCTAATTCTGCAACAACAGCAGCTCAAAAGTATTGAAAAAAATATATGAAACAATTGATAAGCATTTTTAATTAGCAGATCACTGAAATGTTGAGAAATAGCAGATTCCAGTCTCAGTTGGAGGAATAGTCAGGTGTTGAAGTTCTTTTCATTATATGTACATACAGTAAAATAGGACTCTTTGAATCGGATTTGTTCAGTGTGTATGAAGAACAACACAGAGGAGCAGAGAGAAAATAATGTCTGGGTGAGGGAGAGGAATAGATGGAGGAGGAGAGGAGAAGTTGGATCAGGACAAGGGAGAAGAAGAGGTATGGGAGAGGAGGAAGAATGCTGGACTGTGCATCTCTGTTTTTTTCACTTACACGTGGAACCTATGAAAGCTTATTTCTGCCATGAATAGAAAATAAAAAAGGTAATTATGTCTTCTTATCTCACAATTCTGACTTTTTAAACTCAATTCCTATTGTTTATATATCACAATTCTGAGGGGAAAAAGTCAGATGTATAATCACAATTGCAAAATAAATTTAAAAAATAGAAAAAAAAAATAGAATTGTGAGATAAAAAGTCACTATTACCTTTTATACTTTTTTTATTCTGTGGTGGAAAAAAGCTTCAACAGTAACCAAAGGCCATGTATGTTGGATTTGTTGTTGATCAATGGCAGCAATTTCATGTTTTCATTTCAGTAAAAGCTTCATGTAAAGCTTTTACTGCAATTCCACTACCACTGTTCCATATATGCAGAATATGTGGTCTGCGTAGGGCACTAACTACCAAGGGGACACCATCCCACCCTCAATGGGCACCATCAACACCACACACCCAACCCCAGAAAGAGATTTCAACCAAGGGGGCAACTGAAGTTCTGCATAGGGGACTCATCTGACCAGTAGCTGCCCTGAGCAATTCTGTTACTTTCTTCTTCTCTTTTTCTACTGCACATTCTATAAAATAATGACTCACTTCTGTTGCCAAGAATGCACACATTCAACACTCAACCAAAAATGTAGAACGGCTTGCATGCATTATACTATTACTGCAGTAAAAGGAAACTGAATTATAAAAACAATGGATTTCATATTTTCTCCAGGTAGAACTGAAACATGACAAGTAAATGCAGTTTTCGTAATGCCATCAACTGTTAGTATTTTGACAGTCATTGCGCTTTGATTGACTATATGTTCATGTTGAATAGAAAACTAGTGCTATGTTTTGACAGAACGACTTGATTTTGAATCAGGTTTGCTGTGTTTTGATAGAGTTAGTATGTGTAGAAAAAGGTTTTTAGCATTTTGAAATGTGGAGTTTGTGTTTATATAACAAAATATGGTTTTGGGCAGAAAATTAACTATTTGGCTAACTGTGTGATGTTTGTGTGTTGCTGTGTTAAGAGTTTAGAAAAAGTACTTTAAGTATGGCTAAATAATTGTTAGCAATTGAAAAAAACTGTAAGATGCTAAATGTGCCCCTATATCGACAAACTAGGTATCGACTTTCAATTGCTTGCCTTATGCATCAGTTCAAGACTCATTTAATTCTTTGCATGCAAAGCAGAAATGATTTTCATAGATATAGCCTACATTCAATCAAAGCTATTGGAAGGCTTCTTTAGGCAGCAATTTCCGAATGTGTTTGTAATTTGAGCGTTACGATGGTGATCGCTTTTGGGTCTGTTCCTCACACAAAGCAATCGTTTGGTCCCAGATGGCTTGGAATGTTTGTAATTTTTGAATAAACATGGACTGTAGTTGTATCTGCCAATTATATCCTGTGTTTTATATTGACAACTGGTTAGGGTCAGGGTTAGGTTACACTGTCATGAGAAAAACAGATCTGAGTCACATATGAGCAAAAAATCAGATTTGGGCCACATTTGCCTGCAGTCTGAACATAGCCCACTAAATATAGTTCTGTTCTCACACAGTTCAGTTATAAACAAGAGTGACAACCGTATTCAACAACCAAACCACCTGGACTGTCACCATCTTTAATAATCACTGAGGTAACAGATGTTATTCACAGCTATCACATAGAAAAGATGCACATTTTTTGTCATTGATACTGAAAGTGGTTTAGGCTGGTTTAGAAGGAAATGAACCTGCACAGTCACTCCTGAATTGCGCAGTAGGGTTGGTGACTATTACAGATGACTTTCACTTTTTCCATAATCACTCTTTCTTCCAGATAACAGCCCTCTTACTTACTGCATGGCACACTTGTAGCTGTTCAGACATTCCAAAACTGACAAGCACCAAGGTGGGCACACTGAGAATTCAAGGTCGCAAGATGTTGCAAGATTCACAATTCAGAAGAATGTAGTATTTTTGCCCACATTCTGATTTGTGCTATATTCTGATGAGTTTTGGAATGTCCTCACCACTTTTTATTAGGAACTGCATCATAATACGGTTTAAATCCTTTCAATTAAATCACAGTATGCATTAAATGGACAGTAAAGGTATTTACAGTGTAATGTTCTAAAAATTCTATTTCAAATAAATGTTGTTCTTGTGAACTTTCTATTCATCAAATGCAAAAAAACAAACAAATCAAATTTGATAACAATAAGAAACGTATGCAGAAAATAAGGAACATTTGTAACGCTTAAATCTGCAGTCCGTAACTTTTTTTGGTTCATAACTAGCCAGTGTTCAAAACTATCTCTTTACCTTAGCCCGATCCACAACCGTAAGCTTGTAATAATGTTTTATAATAAAATCGGCACTGGAGGGTTTCTGCGGGAAATTCAAACATGCAGCCATCCGTCTTTGCATCATTACGTCACGTCTGTTTACACAGAGAAGGAGTTCCAGCTAGTAGGCTATATGGCATGTGAGGATGCTGCAGGTGATGGATCATTTATAGCCTTTTCTTACAGCAGCTGGAATAATTAAATTTATCATTTTGATGTTGGACTGTAATCCAGAAAGGTACAAATGATAATTATCAGTGACAACTGGAGATTCACCCATAGACAAAAGCAAAAGACAAAGTGAAATCTACCGGTAACGCTAATACACACTAAATACGGTCACACTATGCTGATGTTGTTAACATTAACAATTTGAGAACAAAGTATAACAATAATTTGCACAGTTTGACGTGATCCGAGCTAAGCGATCGTTAGATTTAATCACCATTGGCAGCGCGAATTTATTGTAATGTTTTTTTTCTCAGTTGGTCAAAACAAATTGGCAGACATGTTACTTGTTCAAATGACATTTTCCAGTGAAAATTCTTATTTTGGTCATACTTCCAAGATGTAGAATCTGTGGTTCCGAAGTACAATATCCACCAATGCGGTGAACTGACAGCAAACATTAGATTCATCCGCGCTGAGGAGCCATGCCGATGCACAACCCACGTAAAGATGATAATTTTGCAAATAACTGCAATTGCAGGTTTCAAACAGAGATGGCGACAAAGAGGAAAAACTTACGGACTGCAGCTTTAAGACTGCTAAATAAATCAGCTTTGCCATCACAGGATATATATACACAAGCAAACTACTATTCAAAAGTTTCAAATATATGATGATATTATTAATTTAAACATTAATTTAATTTTAAAAGAAAAAAAAGGCCAGTAAGAAATGGCAAGTACATTTTCTCAGCTCATTTCGGGTTTTGGATCTATTAGAGTGGTGCAACAAATAGTAGTGATACAAACATTTCCTTTGTAGAAAGAGGGGAAAAAAGGAACTAGCTGTTAAAACTTGATAATTGTGATGCTTATTAGTTCAACTTTAAAAGGTTAGTCATGTCATCCTTGTTTAGGTCATTAGAGACGGTGTCTGGCACAGAGCAAACTGTTAGCAGTGCGACATTTAATCATAGCCAGAGATTCAGACAATCCTACGGCTCGTGATCATTATAAGCAATGGGAAGTCCTGAAAGATCATCTTTTGAAAAGGCTTTGACTTTTTAATGAGGAAGTAAATCATCGCAAAACACTGTACCATCATCACCGCTGAGTAAATGATGACTGTGGAAACCATAAATGGTCATTTTTCACAAAAGACTGAAATAAACAGCACTTTCAAAAAGAATAACCTAAACGTCTCACTTGGATACAGTGATTCTCAAAAGGCTGCATAAGAAAGCCCACGCTTATTTTGAGATAAATTTCCCATTCTGCAACACCGCTTTTACATCTAAGAGAAAACCTCTGGCTTTATCTCGCTTAAACAGCCTTGAACTCTGAACACATATTTCCACCAGAAAAGCTGGTATTAATGAAGTCACAATCTGTGCCATACCAACCATGAGCAAAGGGACACTGCCAAAAACCAAAGGGTGAAACGATCTCCCCTGGGGATTTCACCACTTAAAATGCGCAAGGGTTTCTATGGCAACAAGCGACTCACTGCACTTAATGCAACAATGAACTGGAGTGACAGATAATGCGTTGCTCTCTAAATTTTAGCTGCTAATGCCCTTAATGAGTCTGAATGCCGAAATCAAAGAGGGAGCTTTGTGTGGCTGGCTGTCTTTGAATGGGACCTTTCTCCATACACACAGAGCTAATGAGGTTTCAAATCAGAGGTCTACAGCAAAGTACACACACTGTCAAACTCTGTGTGTGTTTTCTCTCTTTCCCTTCCTTCAAAATCATACAGATGTGGTAAAACTTCTGTGCTATGATATTAGTAGCCTGACCCACATCCATTTTTCACTCTACCAAGTGTTTGGAATTTTATCTAACAAGAATGACTTTCATTTTACCCCATATCACCATCATTTTACTCTTTTTCTTTTTATATATATATATTAGAGATGCACCAATACTAAATTTCTCTGCCAATACCGATACAGATAGTTGGAAAATAAATCTCTCCCAAATTATGCTGCAAACTATATAGGGAACCCCTATCATTTGGTACACTATAATATTAGAGGTTACAATTAACGACAGAGGTTTTATATTCAGCTGCTATTTATTATCAGATATAATAATTACACTCAAATAAAAACTTTCCTGTGGTAAATGTTACATTATGTGACATATTGTTCACAGGTTGTTTATTGACTTCTTTCCGTGGTTGAAACACAAATAAAGTGATTACATGAGACATGATATATTCCGGTAAGTTGTACTGTATCTTTCAACATACCATTTGATGTTCATGCATGTTTTTTGAGATATAACTTTCCACTTTTATTAATAAGTCTCGCACTCCGCGCAGCCACTTGATCTGCCATTAGAGCGATCTGTCAAGTCACATTTAAGAGCGTCAAAACGGCATTTATTGTTTGAGGAGACTTTGTTTCTTATCATTTGTGCAACAAAGCACACAGATCTTTGCGATTATTGGATGAGAGGCACGCTAGAAATAACGTTTGATGTAGCAAAAAAAAAAAAAAAAAAAAAAGCAGACCTGGCAACCCTGGCTTTAACTACAGGTGATTTATAGGGTCAAATAGAGCCTGCTTTAAAGGTCCCGTTTTTCGTGGTTTTTTGAAGCTTTGATTGTGTTTATAGTGTGCAATATAACATGTGTTCATGTGTTCACAGTATTTTTCACATAATTTACTTATCTGTATACCGCTGTTTCCACTGTCATAAAAACGGGCTGATGACTTCCTTGTTCTGTGAAGTCCCTCCTTCAGAAATACGTAACGAGTTCTGATTGTGCCAGCGGTTCCTGTGTTGTGATTCGACAGCAGCTTAGCGCTCCTTGCCCGGAAAAGTCACGCCTCTTACCATAATGTGGAGATGCACGCGCTCAGTGTTATTGTAAACATGTCTTTAATTTTACCCTATCAATTTGAGCCGGAATCAGACCCGGTGATTGGACTGCGGGATGAAAATAACAGCGTTTCGACGACATGGCGACAAACACACTCTACAAACGCAACTCTTGTGTATTCCTGTGGGCGGAGGTTAGTCAAAAAACTGTTTTAGTGACGTCATTAAAGAAGGAAGTAGAGGGATGTAGTCCAAACTGGCCGTTCGATGTAGGCGACTTCTGTTAAATAAAATATCTCGCTTGGCATTGAACTTTGAGCTTTAAAATTCTACAGATTTTATTTATACTCTAACAACAACATTACACGCTAACTAAAGTTTGAAACATGGGATCACGAAGAACGGGACCTTTAACATCGCTGTTTTTTAAACTGTTAATGCATTATTGTCATGTTAACTAAATTCAACACAAGATACATATATAGTATGATACATATAGTTCACATATAGTATGAGTTGCTGTCTGAACACATTTTTATGTACCCTTTTGATTGATTGGATATAATCGGCCCTGATCATAATACAGTTTTTTTTTAATTGCTTTGGTGCAATTTTCACAAGTAACTGGTAAATTTTCAAAACTCTTAGTACTAATATCACAACAGATCATCAAAATGTTTTTTCAAACATTTCAGCATATTTTCAATTGTGTTAGTACAATACACAAAATCAGAAAGTATCCTTTTCACAACACAAAATAAGTGTTTCATCTATATAAATGTTTCATTCACAGTAACTGCCTTTCATAATGCTATTACTATCAAACTTTTGATTTGCATCTCTTTTCGTTCAGTTTAATACATTTGTCTATTATTAAATCCAACTGAACTTAATGGTTAATCAATGAATCATTTGGTACACCTATAGATTTCTATATATATTGATTTTATAGGCATAGTTTTAAAGAACATATTTGCAATTTACGTTATGGATAACCAAATGTAACAAATTCTTTTCACATTATAAGCAATTTATCTCAGATTTACCTAGATGATAACCACAATTTTCAAAGTGTGTGTGTGTGTGTGTGTGTGTGTATGCGTGTGCATCTGTGGTCCTGATAAACACTGCGTTGTGAACCAAATGTCCCCATGAGGAAAACAGCTTAATAATCTTTTGAAATAACATTTTTTATAAAATGTAAAAATGCAGAAAGTTTTCTGTGATAGGTAGGTTTATGGGTAGGGGATAGAATATAGCATTTATAAAGTAAAAATCATTATGTCTATGGAAAGTCCCCATAAAACATGGCAAACCAACATCATTTTACATTATAGAATGCCATGTGATGCTGTAAAAAGAGGCATTACCATGGCAGAGACTGACACATTTCTGTAACTCACCCTTCATCAGTAAAGATCAACTACAGTATAGATTCAGTCATGTGGTACAGTGGGAACATTTACTGTATTGCCAGCACACTCTGTTCTATACAAAACCTCATGACTGTGTCATACTTTATCAAACCTTTTGATAGCATACTGAATAGATATTATTACAAACATTATGGATTTTATGTCAATTATGTAATTTAGATAATGTAAGTGATTTTTCTAATGTGGCATCTGTAGCCTATGATAACTATGATAATGATAATTATTTCAGCATAAAGGGTGATTTGAAACATGTATCTTGCATTGTTTGCTGTTTGGATGAACTGATTGTTAAAAGTACTAAACTGAAAGTAGATCATACTGTTGTGTTTCGGTGATTAAACCAAATGTTCCCATTACATATTACAATGAATCTTGTGTTTGAAACAATGATTATGTGGACTGAAAACATGTGCAACTGACTGAAAGCAAAGTTTTGAAAGAATGACTAGCTGCGTTACAAGTGTGATCAGTTTGGATTTTTGTACTAAGAGTTTTGAAAATGTACACCTTACTTGTGAAAATAGTACCAAAGCGAATAAAAAAAACTGTAATAGTTTTTATCGGTTTTACGATTGTTGGCCAATACATTGGTACATCTCTAATATGGATGGATGGATGGATGGATGGATGGAGTGCATCTGCTTCAATGTTTGATGTATTGTGAGTTCAGAGACGCTCTTCTGCAGACCTCAGTTGTAACGAGTGGTTATTTGAGTTACTGTTGCCTTTCTATCAGCTGAACCATTCTGACTATTCTCCTCTGACCTCTGGCATCAACAAGGCATTTTCACCCACAGAACTGCCACTCTCTGGATATTTTCACTTTTTCAGACCATTCTCTGTAAACCGTAGAGATGGTTGTGCGTTAAAAATCCCAGTAGGTCAGCAGTTTCTGAAATACTCAGACCAGCCCGTCTGACACCAACAACTATGCCACGTTCAAAGTCACTTAAACCACCTTTCTTCCCTATTCTGATGCTCAGTTTGAACTTCAGCAGATCGTCTTGACCATGTCTTCATGCCTAAATGCATTGAGTTGCTCAAATGTGATTGGCTGATTAGGTATTTGTGTTAATAAGCTGTTGATCAGCACCTAATAAAGTGACCAGTGAGTGTAGATATAGATATAGATATAGATATAGATATAGATATAGATATAGATATACACATACATATAGCATCTGACAAATGCATAAAAGTAAAAAAAATAAGTAAATAAAAAGGGAGAAATATCCTCATTTTCCATGTTGTATTGATATTGTGTTTACTGAAACACCACCAACAGAGTAGGTGTAGTAGATGTAGAAGAATAAAAAAATAAACAAACTAATTGCCATTTATATAATGTTTTTGTAATGGAAAGTCATCATTATCTGTGTATAGCTTAAGCTCCATATAAGCCACTCGCCTGTCACTACATTCTACTTCTTGTGTTATACGTGTGTTTCTCATATGGCAGTGACTCATAGCACACCTCTCTGAGTAGCATTACTCCTTGTAGTTTATGACAAGACACTGTGTAGAGATCAATAAGCTCAGAGATCACCGGGGAATGTCTCAGCAATGCTAAATCATTTTGCTTGGTCTCACCTTGATGTATTTATGCGTCATTATTTTTCACCTATCGCCTTCTCTCCTGATTTCTCTCCTTGCTCTTCTCTGCATTTAGGATGTGCTGGTATATTATTTTAGCCTATTCTTGGTTCATATTACTCATCATATGTCTTGCAAAACTACAAAAGAAAGGGAAAAATCACAGCAATACAATCAGTAAAAAAAAAAAAAAAAAAAAACTGAAACAGAACCAGCAGCAAAAAATGTTTAATCAGATTTCATAAAGCAACAGCTGCTTCACATGAGAGAGAGAGAGAGAGAGAGAGAGAGAGAGAGTGTGTGTGTGTGTGTGTGTGGGGGGGGGAGAGACGAAACAGAACGAAAGATGGGGAGCACTTGTATTTGCATTTGCCTCAGAGGCAAAAAGCAAAAAATAAATAAAAAATAAATAAGATGCTGAAGATTGTACTTCATCATGACAAAATAATGGCTTTGTGGCTGTGTTTCTCATCTTGGTGGCTCTCTTCAAATCTGAGGAAATGGCCTGGCATTTGTCGCACTTAAGAGACGCAAATAAGACACAGAGATTCTGACTCACCTCTTTCCGTTGCTGGTATATATCTCACTATTTCACGCTACCAGTTTCTACCAGTGTCAATAACAAGGGTGCAAACACACAAAAGATCAGTGATTTATCAAAGACTTGAAGTACTATCACACAACATGATAAACAATACGTAATTTTCTAATAAAACACAGTGTTGCATCTGGTTTAACAGGGGAAGAACCGGAGCCATTGTGCATTTTGATTAATTAAATTAAGTGAGGCTTGCAAATTATTTTGCCAGGCTGACATGCATACAAATTAGCTTGTCATATTGTTTTAGAAATACAAGACCATGCCAAATACCTTGTCTAACTCGAATAGGGAACAATATTTGAATTATTAATTGTGCAGACAAAACAAACAAAATCACAAGAATATCTGCTGGTTTTGTGGGTAAGCACGTCTTAAAGCTTTGCATTAAATATTTAAAGGAACAGAAAAAAAAAAAAAAAAACCTATGCAAGGACTTTAAGCTACTTGATATGTAGATATTAGTATATATCCCTAACAGAGTTATGTTAGGATCCCAAGCATTGTGTGTGTGTGTGTGTGTGTGTGTGTGTGTGTGTGTGTGTGTTTCCATGGTTACTCCCTCCTGAGAGTAGTTGTTCTTGCTAAGTTAAGGATGACACAACACAGTGTATGTGTTTCCATGGTTACTCACTCCAGATTGTGGTTTGTCTTTGCAGAGTTATAAAGAGAAAGGGTCTTTCTATGTGCACATTCATGAATGTGCATGTGTGTCTGCATATTTGCGTATGCAATCTCATGTGCTATGTGTTAGTTCACCCAAAAATGAAAATTCTATCAATAATTACAATAATTAAGGCCTTCGTTCAACTTCAAAACACAAATTAACCCTTTGATGTGTACGATCACACAGTTAAAATCGTGTTCTGGGGGGGTAAAATCATTTTTGGCAGGGTTCCCTGCACTCCAGAGGCTAAATATCATATTATGTTGGGGTCATTTCAACCCGCATACATGAAAAACAACCGGCGGCAACAGTGTTAAAGTAGCCCAGAAAAAATGCAGACTTGGCAACACTGATCCTTTCCATTATAATTAGACGATGTGTTTTATTTATATCAGATACATTGTAAGTAACTGTAAAGTTTACTCTCTTCTTCTCCCAGGTAGCCAACCACTTACTTATGCATTTCAATAGAAGCGGATGAACTCACGTGCTGTATATCCAACAGATGCGATTCTTTGCACCGCGGCGCCCATTGCACGAATAGCTAATGAACTAACGCAATCATTATAAAGGTGTTTAAACAGCAAAACACATCCACTTGCACGTATTTGACAATCGGAATATCACATATTTTATGTTATAGTTAACAAGTTTGTGAATATTTTAAATAAAAATGAAAAATTAAATAAAAGCAAAACATCAGTCATACAGCCCTATTGTGGCTGCGGTGTGTCACATGACAAGCAATGATGCGTCACCACGGAAACAACAAAGTGATGCGTTCTAAATAATGGTCGCCTAGAAAAAAGTCACGCTGGGGGATCAACCCAAATATTTAAAAAACTTACGTGTGAAAGGGTTAAGATATTAAGCCAGCAAGAGCTGTCTGACTCCTCCATAGACACCATCACTTTCAAAAACGAAATAAAACTTTGTATGCGCAAAAACAAAACAAAAATAACTTTATTTCAACAATGTTGTCTCTTCTGTATCATTCTCCTACGTTGTTTATGTTCAGCGCCTCCAGGTTCTACGTCAGAACGCCGGCTCATTATTGGCCGGCTCCTGCATCAGCCTCACACGAATGCGTCGTGCTGCTCACATGTTCAGCTTCGGCCAATACTCAGCTGCCGTTCTGACGTAGAACCTGGAAGCACTGAACGTAAACTGCGTACGAGAAGACACGGAATAAGGTTGTTATTTTTCTTTTGTTTTTGCGCACAAAAGTATTCTCTTCACTTCATAACATTAAGGTTGAACCTCTGCAGTCACATGGACTATTTTAACAATGTCTTTAGTATCTTAATGGACCTTGAAAGTGGTGGTTAAATGGAGGAGTCAGATAGCTCTCAGATTCCATCAAAAACATCTTAATTTGTGGTCTGAAGATGAATGAGTGTGGAATGACATGAGGCGAGTAATTAATGACAGAATTTTCATTTTTGGGTGAACTAACCCTTTAACTGACATTTTGCACAAAAAGTAGACTCAATTTTAATGAATTAACTTCTGAACTGTAAATGTGCAGGTGCATTGTTCTCCTCACTCACTCTGTACCGTAGCAGTCCTGGTGCAGTTGTAGAGGATGGCGAGCTCTCCGAACACTTTCCCCGGTCCCATGGTGCACAGTTTCATGCCCTCCTTGGTCACCTCCACCCTGCCATCTGAAAGCAATCAGAGGTAAATCCTTAAGTCCATTGATGATGCTCAGTTCATGAAAGTAAGCATGACAGTCTGGAAATGCATCCGTGCTGCCTGCCTGGATTGGACCAAGCCAGGCCTAATACATTCCAATAACAGTCTCATTTCATTAGGCCAGCAGACATGAACAGAAGCTTCGAGGGGAGTGGGGGATGTGAAATGACTGGGAAAGGTAGGAGTTCTCTAATGTAATGGGCACAGGGAGAAGTAGGCCAGTGAAAAGAGGGGGGAGAAAGAAGAAAGGAGTGGAGGATTAGCAAAGTATTAGGCCTAAACTATTAGATGAGATGCAGTGAAACCATACTGAGAGGGCCTGGGACTGTTATTTCAGGATTAATGCGTAAGACACACGTAACTCCTCTGCGTTAGCTCATGGGAAATTCATCAACAGGCTTGGTTGAAGAGCTCATCTGTCACCTCATGCAGTTTTTGAATTATACCAAAGCTTCCGGGGGGCAATACTTGGAATAAAGTAGGTCTTGAGAAAACCCTTCCAGCTAAATGTTGGCAACAGCAAGGTAGCAAGTAAAAGCAAAGATGTTTATGCAAATATTTACAATCTGATGTTATTCACATAAAGGCCCTGTTTCCACCTGGTATTAAGATGCGTTTTGGTCGATCAGATCACAAATGGACGACTTTAAATACAGGTGCAAACGGGGTGTAAAACGTTTTGAGCTTGTCCACATTCCACCACTTCCAGATGTAGCCAAAAACACATTTGACCTGATTGCTTTCGTAGTGGAAACACTCATGTAGTCGAATGTGTTCAAACAGCCAGTAATGACCGTCTATTCTCCGCCTACTGACCTAACACGTAAACAGTATGGGAAGCGTGCTAACCAGCCTGGATTTAAACTTTGTCAGCTGAAGACCCAAGTTTGGTTAAAAGATGAAAAACATTCATCTTGCGGCTGTCAGATCAGAAACAACAGCTGCTACTGCTAACTGTATGTTTTTCTGTTGTCTCCGGTCATTTTCATATTTAAATTGCGCAAGCTTATTTTGTCCATTAGATCGAAAACCCAACTTTTGAAAAACCCATAAATTTACCCGCCCATAGACCATCCCCTCGAAGAAATCAGGACAGAAGTGGTTGAAAGTGGACCAAAAAAGACACAGAAAAGATTTAAAAAAAAGATTAAAATGCCTCGTTGAAAAAGGGGTATGTGTCTCCTCGTCCACTTGTGATCCGATCGACCAAAACACATCTTAATATCACGTGGAAACAGGGCCAAAAAGCATGCTGCTTCATGTTTTGTATAACATGGTGTCGCTGTCAGAAGTTTGGAACAGGCCAGTTTTTGCTCCAAACCGATCTCTATTCCGGACTTGTACACAAACTGCATTGCAATCATTTCCCAAAATGTAATTTGGTTGGAAAAAATAAATAAATAAATAAATAAATAAATAAATAAATAAAAAACGGCAACCAGTATCGGTTAAGAGTCAGCCATGAAAAATCATGATTGGTGCACCACTATTTGGAATATTTTTTTGAATAATTTTATGAGTCTCTTAGGCTAAAATACAGTAAAAAATAAATAAATAAAATAAAAAATAAAATAAATAAATATATATATATATATATATATATATTAATATGCTGATTTACAAAATGTGGGAACCATGATACACTACATAACATTATTCAAAAGTCTGGAGCAAGTAAGATAAAAAGGGTAATAATTGTATTCAGCATAGACACATTAAATTTATCAAAAGTGATATTATTATAAGACATTTATAATGTTACGAAATGTTTCTATTTCAAATAAATGCTATTCACTGAACTTTCTATTCATCAAAGAATCCAAAAAATAAATAAATAAATAAATAAAAATAAGCAGCAAAAAAAAAAAAAAAAAGAAGAAGAAGAAAAAGAAGAAGACTGGAAAAATGGCTGATGAAAATTCAGCTCTGCATCACTAGAATAAATCACATTTTAAGTTATTTTAAGCTGTAATAATATTTCACAATTTTACTGTTTTTGCTGAATTTTTTGATCAAATAAATGCAGCCTTGTTGAGCAAAAGAGACTAGTTGTGTTTAATCAGATGAAAACTAATAGTAAGTGTCCTCTCCACAGGGGGGAAAAAACATATCTTCTTCATCAGACTTCTTGGTAGGCTAGTCTCCAGCTCTGATGCTATCAGCAAGGCTAATCCAAACAGGCTACAAATACACTGACCCAGAATCAGTTTGCTGTGGCTCTATTCTCCTGCCACCTGGGGTCTGTCTAATGACGGATCTGAATCACCACTGGTCATCCCGAGCTCTAACAGCACGAAACAAACACATCCACTTTAAGCCCACCATGAACACCAGCCCACTGACTCAATGTGTAAATACAATGCAAAGCTCAGTTTAAAATTTACAATTTAGATTAAAACTGAACATCTTGAAGATGTCCTAAGTCCTATCAGTCGATTCTCACAACCTAGATTTTGACTATCACGATTGAGTTAGAGGCTGCCGGACTGAATCAAGCCAAGTTGTAAGCTTTGGTCTGTAAGTCTGTTATAAATAAAGGAATCATGTGGATTTCCTGAACACTGTTGTGGCTAGAAATACAGCACATGAAGTCATTTTATCAAAATGCAACAACTTGTGGATGGATAAAATCAAGTCACACACTCACTAAAAAAGTAATTACAAAATACTTCACAATCTGATCAATGACTATAACAGCTGATTTAGATATAGCCAAGTGAAAAGCTACTAGTTAGCTTTGGCAAGCTAAAATTACAGTTTACTTTGTGGTACACCACTTAGCTAACTATGCACCCAGGGCCTAAAATTCATGTTGGCGAGTATATGAAGCAGTTTTAATCTCCAGATAGCCGGTATAATTTTTTGTGAATTCTAACAATGCAATGTTGTAAGAACATGAACGTGAACAACGCTCAAGACAGTTGACGGGCCAGCGCTGCATCCTCGTTAAAGTTTAAGCCTTGACAATTTAAATATTCAAGTGCAAAAAGATGCAAAAGGGAACTCAATTCATTACTCACATGCTTTGTGGGAAGTTTAGTGTGCTTACACATCTGAAGTGAGACATATTAACACAAAAGTATGTCAAAAAATGCCTGTCTCTACCAGTATCCTCCTAGTAAACACAATCGGTTATGGCTTGAGTGAACGTAGACATTCGAGAAAGACAACGCATGTGTACAGTATCAGTATATTGTCTTAAAGTGACAGCAGCCTAATATTGCTGCTGCTTTCTGTGTTTTTAATGTCAATCACACAAAAAGGACAAAGAAAAAAATCACTAACTGCTCTTGAGTAACTTTTGAAACTTTAATAAGGATTAATCCCTGTTTAATTTATACAGTGAGAACTATCCAGTATTATTTTACATCTGATTACTTTATTCAATGTCTCTGCCTGAAAACTACTCTTACTTGTCTTTAATAATGTTTTAAATTTATATTAGTTATATTAGGCTAGTAGTTTTAGCTGTGGTATTGAAAATGGAATAGAGAATTATGAATTTTCACTGGTATCTAACTGGCTGTTTTTGCATAAACAGTTTAATGACCAGTAAAAAAAATAAATAAAAATTATTTCCAGTAATTTTTTTTTTAAAGGTGCAATAAGATTTTTGCAGTATAATATCCCAAAACCACTAGGCCAGTGTTATATATTTTGTTCACTTGAGTACTTACAATATCCCAAATGTTTCCAAATATTTGTAAATCGTGAGAAAATTGCAATTTAACCAAGGCTCTGGGACGTGTGAGGATTCGCCTGTCAATTGCGTCATACCTGCATTACCCTCGGTTTCCAGTATTATTTTGTAGAAACCATGGAAACACCAAATACGCTTTAATATATTACACGTTTTAATAGACAAGGGAACAACTGTTTTGATATATTTATAGACAGAAAACCAATTGTTGTTATATAGCTCAACACGTTTAGTCTTATTGTTTAAAGGTGCCCTAGAACTTTTTTTTAAAAGATGTAATATAAGTCTAAGGTGTCCCCTGAATGTGTCTGTGAAGTTTCAGCTCAAAATACCCCATAGATTTTTTTTTAATTCATTTTTTTAACTGCCTATTTTGGGGCATAATTAGAAATGAGCCGATTCAGGGTGTGTGGCCCTTTAAATCTCGTGCTCCACGCCCCAAGAGCTCGCGCTTGCCTTAAACAACATAAAAAAAAGTTCAAACAGCTAATATAACCCTCAAAATGGATCTTTACAAAGTGTTCGTCATGCAGCACGTCTAATCCCGTAAGTACAGTGTTTATTTTGATGTTTACATTTGATTCTGAATGAGTTTGAGGCTATGCTCCATGGCTAACGGCTAATGCTACACTGTTGGAGAGATTTATAAAGAATGAAGTTGTGTTTATGCATTATACAGACTGCAAGTGTTTAAAAATGAAAATAGCGATGGCTCTTGTCTCCGTGAATACAGTAAGAAACGATGGTAACTTTAACCACATTTAACAGTACATTAGCAACATGCTAACGAAACATTTAGATAGACAATTTACAAATATCACTAAAAATATCATGTTATCATGAATCATTTCAGTTATTATTGCTCCATTTGCCATTTTTCGCTATTGTCCTTGCTTGCTTACCTAGTCTGTTGATTCAGCTGTGCACATCCAGACGTTAATACTGGCTGCCCTTGTCTAATGCCTTTCATAATGTCGGGAACATGGGCTGGCATATGCAAATATTGGGGGCGTACACCCCGACTGTTACGTAACAGTCGGTGTTATGTTGAGATTCGCCTGTTCTTCGGAGGTCTTTCAAACAAATGAGATTTATATAAGAAGGAGGAAACAATGGAGTTTGAGACTCACTGTATGTCCTTTCCATGTACTGAACTCTTGTTATTTAACTATGCCAAGGTAAATTCAATTTTTGAATCTAGGGCACCTTTAAATCTAACTTTCTTGATTTTTTTCAGAGTACCATGCTTTACCAGTAACAGTAATACAGAATTTTCTCCATCATACAATACGTTTTAAAATTAATTGCCATTTATCAACACAAGCCATCCAGCATTTAATATGATATTCTAAAATCGATCTATCTTACTGCAGTGTGTGTCTCACAGCCGCCACCGTGCGAACGCATAGAGTAATGTTATAACATAATTTTCAACACTCTCAAATGTATCTAATATGATAAATGGAGCTGTGTTACCTCATACTCATGACCGGAAAAGCGGAAGCAGCCCCGGCGACTGTGGCATAATAAAAGTTCTGCTGCTTGTGTGTTGCGCAATCGCTCCAGCGGCCTCGTTCAGCTCCCACAACACTCGGTCCTGCTCTGCTTCATACTACAAAAACGTTAATAATTGCATCCATGAACATTATTTCTTCCCGAGTCCTGTCCCTATTCTTTTGCACCATCCGTTGAGGTGAAGACCACATGTCCCAAGATTCCACACTCAAGTTTTAGGCCCTGTACGCACCTATCACTTTTTAAATATTGCTGAACAAGTCCAGGTACAGTATGATCCAGGAGTTAAAGTCCCCCTGTAGTCAATAATTTTAGCCCTTAAAACTCATACTTGATCAACAAAATTACATATTTAATCGCTAACTTTCCTGTGAAAACATTTCTTCATGCCTTAAAATAGCTTTAATGTAACTCTACACCCTTACTTCATTTAGTATACACGGATTGAGGAATATGCTAATTAGCCCCCCCTCCACTCACTCGCAGAAGCTCAGAGATCCACTCAGTCAACTTACTGAGGTAAACGCTGCACAATGGTATCGCTCTTTACAAAGTCAGACACATAACAGTAATTCACATGATTAGCCTTTTGCTTGACTACGTTATCAGTCAGCTGCTTATAATGTGTTGCTAATGTTACATGACGCCCTTGCTTCAGATAGGTCATGGTTAATGATTGACATGATTGGTTACAAAGTAGTTTGTTACGTAAGAAACACCAGTGATTTCAAACCGTGTTTCTGAAACTGTCTTTTGATCACTGCAGATAAAACGATAATATACTCAGCAATGATGTTGACTTATGAATTTGCACAAGGTTTGTCTTAAAGTACAGTACAGTCCAAAAGTTTGGAACCACTAAGATTTTTAATGTTTTTAAAAGAAGTTTCGTCTGCTCACCAAGGCTACATTTATTTAATTAAAAATACAGTAAAAAACAGTAATATTGTGAAATATTATTACAATTTAAAATAACTGTGTACTATTTAAATATATTTGACAAAGTAATTTATTCCTGTGATGCAAAGCTGA
The DNA here is from genome assembly GCF_018812025.1 of Megalobrama amblycephala. NCBI lineage: Eukaryota > Metazoa > Chordata > Actinopteri > Cypriniformes > Xenocyprididae > Megalobrama > Megalobrama amblycephala. The sequence continues at coordinate 5,753,531 of NC_063063.1, read as the reverse complement.
ATTTTCAGCATCGTTACTCCAGTCTTCAGTGTCACATGATCCTTCAGAAATCCATTCTAATATGCTGATTTGCTGCTCAATAAACATTTATGATTATTTTCAATGTTGAAAACAGTTGTGTACTTTTTTTTTTCAGGATTCCTTGATGAATAGAAAGTTCAAAAGAACAGCATTTATCTGAAATACAAAGCTTCTGTAGCATTATACACTACCGTTCAAAAGTTTGGGGTCAGTAAGAATTTTTATTTTTATTTTTTTGAAAAGAAATTAAAGAAATGAATACTTTTATTCAGCAAGGATGCATTAAATAAATCAATCAATAAGTGGCAGTAAAGACATTTATAATGTTACAAAAGATTAGATTTCAGATAAACACTGTTCTTTTGAACTTTCTATTCATCAAATAATCCTGAAAAAAAATATTGTACACAAATATTTTGTACAATTGTACACATTAAATGTTTCTTGAGCAGCAGATCAGCATATTAGAATGATTTCTGAAGGATCATGTGACACTGAAGACTGGAGTAACGATGCTGAAAATTCAGCTTTGCATCACAGGAATAAATTACTTTGTCAAATATATTTAAATAGTACACAGTTATTTTAAATTGTAATAATATTTCACAATATTACTGTTTTTTACTGTATTTTTAATTAAATAAATGTAGCCTTGGTGAGCAGACGAAACTTCTTTTAAAAACATTAAAAATCTTAGTGGTTCCAAACTTTTGGACTGTACTGTATATTATAAACACCATATAGACATATAAACAACATTAAAAACTTGATTTTCACCACAAGGGCACTTAAAAGATATTTCACATAAATATCACCCAAAGGAGATGTGTGTCAATGAACAAGTCGGCCCTGTTCTTCATCACTTTATACTGTACATCTGAGATAATATGACAAATTCTAAATTATTTAATTATTTATTTAGTTAGTTGTTTAGTTATTGTAATGACACTTAAATATTGTTGCCTCTGATTCAATATTGTTCTCTCAAAAGAATGAAGCTGTGTCTGGGACAGACTCAAGTATCACCTTGCAAGTCATCTAATCCTGTTTACGTTACATATACCTGCTCTTGAGCGGGTTTGAGCTTAAGGACCTGTTGCTATGACAACAACTCAGATGAGCTTTGAAGAACAGAATAATCCAGGATTGTGTCAAATCATCAACAATTAAATCCAGCTAAAATCCATTATCGACACAAAAAAATGGTATCCTGTTTTATATGACATCATAGGCTGATATTATTAGTTTTTGACAGGCAAGTTTGAGTCAAGTCAGAAGTAACAGCAACTCGAATGTCAAAGTCAAGTCTCAAGCATTCAAATTCAAAGTCACACGTTTTGAGTCCACTCTGACACGTGCACCACAGTAATACATCAAACCAAAGGTAGTCTTGTCACTGTCTCCTCTTAAGCGTAAAGTTTTATTAGATTTCCATCATGTTCTGATGGCTTTATCTTGGCAGGACAATATGAGGAATGAGACGGGGCACAAAAGCAGAATGTTATTATCAGGGAGCTGTGACTATCATCCTGTTTTCGGGCAGGTCATGCTGACTTGTGCTCTATTATCACTGCCTGCATCCGCAACCAAAGGAAATAACCTACTGTAACTAGGGTGGAAAATGTGGAATGCTTTAGGGCTTGGAAACAATATGTGCATGCAAAAAAATAATGCTGTATATCTTGCAAGCTGATGTTATAATATCTGCACCTGTTTAATGCTTCGATTAACTTTTTTTAATTTTCACATATCATACACTTTATTTTTATTTGCAGCTGTGGTTCCAGTGAAGAACGTTTAGCATCAACAGAACCTTTCCATTGCACAAAACAATTATTGGTAACACTTTAGTTTATAAGATATAATTCTCACCATTAACTAGTTGCTTATTAGCATGCATATTACTAGGATGTTGGCTGTTTATTAGTACAAACCCGATTCCAAAAAAGTTGGGACACTGTACAAATTGTGAATAAAAACAGAATGCAATGATGTGGAAGTTTCAAATTTCAATATTTTTTTTTTTTTTCAGAATACAACATAGATGACATATCAAATGTTTAAACTGAGAAAATGTAACATTTTAAGGGAAAAATAAGTTTATTTTAAATTTCATGGCATCAACACATCTCAAAAAAGTCGGGAAAATGTTTACCACTGTGATGGCATCCCCTCTTCTTTTTATAACAGTCTGCAAACGTCTGGGGACTGAGGAGACAAGTTGCTCAAGTTTAGGAATAGGAATGTTGTCCCATTCTTGTCTAATACAGGCTTCTAGTTGCTCAACTGTCTTAGGTCTTCTTTGTCGCATCTTCCTCTTTATGATGCGCCAAATGTTTTCTATGGGTGAAAGATCTGGACTGCAGGCTGGCCATTTCAGTACCCGGATCCTTCTTCTACGCAGCCATGATGTTGTAATTGATGCAGTATGTGGTCTGGCATTGTCATGCTGGAAAATGCAAGGTCTTCCCTGAAAGAGACGACGTCTGGATGGGATCATATGTTGTTCTAGGAACTTGGATATACCTTTCAGCATTGATGGTGCCTTTCCAGATGTGTAAGCTGCCCATGCCACACACACTCATGCAACCCCATACCATCAGAGATGCAGGCTTCTGAACTGAGCGCTGATAACAACTTGGGTTGTCCTTGTCCTCTTTAGTCCGGATGACATGGCGTCCCAGTTTTCCAAAAAGAACTTCAAATTTTGATTCATCTGACCACAGAACAGTTTTCCACTTTGCCACAGTCCATTTTAAATGAGCCTTGGCCCAGAGAAAACGCCTTCACTTCTGGATCATGTTTAGATATGGCTTCTTTTTTGACCTACAGAGTTTTAGCTGGCACGGTGGATTGTGTTCACTGACAATGTTTTCTGGAAGTATTCCTGAGCCTATGTTGTGATTTCCATTACAGTAGCATTCCTGTATGTGATGCAGTGCCGTCTAAGGGCCTGAAGATCACGGGTATCCAGTATGGTTTTCTGGCCTTGACCCTTACGCACAGAGATTGTTCCAGATTCTCTGAATCTTTGGATGATATTATGCACTGTAAATGATGAGAAACTCCTTTCTGATATTGCTCCACTATTTTTCGCCACAGCATTGGGGGAATTGGTGATCCTATGCCCATCTTGACTTCTGAGAGACAATGCCACTCTGAGAGGCCCTTTTTATACCCAATCATGTTGCCAATTGACCTAATAAGTTGCAAATTGATCCTCCAGCTGTTCCTTATATGTACATTTAACTTTTCCGGCCTCTTATTGCTACCTGTCCCAACTTTTTTGGAATGTGTAGCTCTCATGAAATCCAAAATGAGCCAATATTTGGCATGACATTTCAAAATGTATCACTTTCAACATTTGATATGTTATCTATATTCTATTGTGAATAAAATATAAGTTTATGAGATTTGTAAATTATTGCATTCCTTTTTAATTCACAATTTGTACAGTGTCCCAACTTTTTTGCAATCGGTTTGTACTTACAAAGCACATATTAATTCCTTATTCTGCATGACCTTATTCTACATTCTTAATCCTACACCGTACCTAAATGTAACAACCTTACTAATTATTAATAAGCTGTTTATTGAGGCAAAAGTCATAGTAAATAGTTAGTTACTAGTGAGAATTGGACCCTAATCTAAAGTGTGGCCAGATTCTTTATTGTGGAAAAAAGGTTCTTTAAATTATTAAAATGTTCTTTACACTAATAGGTTTTGGGCTATTTTGCTTCCACAACATGCATTATTTCAGACCAGTGGGAAGAAAACATCCAAAACACACACACTTAACTGTTTATTTTAAAACACTTTATCTTTTTGAGTCTGTAGATTTCAATTACAATACACTTCAGTAGCACTTACCTACAGCAAACTTTTCAGTTTTATTCCTACATATTCTGAAGTTTTTTACAGAGGGGTTTGTTTATATATCATTCGCCTGATTTACAGTATATAACATTTTATTTTTTGTAACACTTTGTTTTAAGGGTCCAGAATAATGCATTAGTTAAGCATTAATTAATGCTAAACTTGTTCACAATTAAGCATTAGTTAAGAATGAACACACTAGTAATTAATCATTAACTTAACATGTAGTAGGGCAATCATTCTATTATTTACAAATTATTAAACATTTGAAAGATACACATTTATGCTGTAAATAAACAAAAATAACCTAGTATTTAATGATTAACTCCCTGAGGTCCAAAAACGCGCCGCGTTTTGCAGGATTTTTTTTCACATTGCAAATTCTGAGTCAATACATGCATTCATCGTCTCAATCATGTATTTATTGTCTTGAAAAGTGTTTATTTGGATGTTAAAGCCATGGTTAGCGATCTCTAGAAGACATGCCGTTAGTTCCTAGTTCCTTTTCTTCTTTATATGAATTTGTGGCCTAAAGGTGTACAGAGCGCCCTCTGGCTGCAAGTATGAATTGAAAACACAGTATCCAGCACTCATAGTGATGACAATAAATATTACTTCTCAGTATAGAAAATTGACATAAATATATAAGAATCCATCAATATTTCTCCAAATGTGCATGCTTTTAAGCTAAAAGCCTATATGAAATGCCATAGAGGTAACATAATTGTTCAGACACTTTGCATCACAGAAATACATTATATTTTAAAGAATATAATAGAATACCATTATTTTTAATTGTAATAATATTTCACAGTATTGCTGCTTATGATGAGCTGAGACATTATTACAGAGGGGTTTTTTCACAGCCTACCTGACTGAAAGGCCTCATTAATATGCAAGTCATTTCAGGTCATTATTATGTGATTCTTTTGTCTTCTCGGGTGTAAATGGCTCATTATTCATGATGATTCACGCCTCCACGCATACTGTGTTTCTTGACAAAAAGTGTCTTACAAAAACTAAATCAATATATTGTTTTATACGAAGGAGTAGGCAGCATAATTTTTACATAATTCTGAAGCAAAAACTCTAGTCTACAACCTCCAATACCCAGAAGTCTTGTGAACACAGATTTAATATACTTTTTTTGGCATTATTTCAGTGACTTAAGTTTTTTGTTTTTTCAATAACCACGCATAAACATTATTCCTTCAAAAATACAAACATGTACATACATGTTCCTCACATATTATTGTAGCCTAGTTTGTGATGAATACAGTGTAATGACACTTTTGTCATTTATATGTTTATGAACAACTGAAAAAGCACAAATGTCAGGGCATGTCAAAACTTCTCCAAGCCCCAAATCAGCCTCAGACTCCAGAGGGTTAACTGAAGGTACAGTAAATGCCTTTTAGTCATTATACAACTTAATAAACCATATATTATTTTTGTGTAGTGATGTAATTATATTTCTGTGCCATTCTATTAAGTTAACCGAACAATAAACTAGTAGTTATGTGTAATTACTGTTTTTCAGTTAAAAATTGCTAAAATAGTATAATAAAGACAATTTGACCCCCAAAGTGAAAGATATATCCACATTAATTATGGCACTTATTGAGTGATATTCAAGTTTATTGAGCAGAATAAGTCAATAATTAAATCTAAACTGCAACTAATACAGTACTAATAAAGGCAATTTGACCCCCTATTCTAAAGTGAAAGCTAAATCCTCATTAATTATGGCACTTATTGAGTGATATTCAAGTTTATTGAGCAGAATAAGCCAATAATTAAGGCTAAACGGCCATTACTAAGACAATTTTACCCCATAATGTAAAGTAAACATTATATCCTCAATTAAGGCACTTATTGAATGGTCTCATTGTTATATAAGTATTAATACATAACCTTTACAGACACACAACACAAACCTTTTTGTACGTTTGGATAAATGGTGAAAGATACAACATGGACTTTTTGGCAACATTTAAACGTAAGCATATTACCCTTTTACAGCAGAAATACTTAAAATATTTACGAATCTTTTATATAATTAATGCCATAATTAATGTGGATATACCTTTCACTTTGGGGGTCAAATTGTCTTTATTATACTATTTTAGCAATTTATAACTGCAACCATCAGTAATTAAGCATAATTACTAGTTTATTGTTCAGTTAACTTAACAGAATGGCACAGAAATATAATTGCATCACTACACATAAATAATGTATGGTTTATTAAGTTGTAGATAATGCCTAAAAGGTGTTTACTGTACATTCAGTTAATCATTAATTACTAGGTTATTTTTGTTTATTTATAGCATAAATGTCTATCTTTCAAATGTTTAATAATTTGTAAATGGCTAAAATGCCCTTATGTTAAGTAAATCATCAATTACTATTGTGCCCATGCTTAACTAATGAATAATTGTGAACAAGTAAATCATTAATTACTAGTTTATTTATGCTTAACTAATTCACAATTCTGACTCTTACAATGTAATGTTAATCTTTAATTACTAGCATGTTCATTCTTAACTAATGCTTAATTTTGAACAAGTTCATCATTAATTAATGCTTAACTAATGCATTATTCTGGACCCTTAAAATAAAGTGTTACCAAAACGGAAATTTGAGTTCTGTAAATGCTTGCAAATTCATGCATATTTAATGCATCATTTGCATATTTAAACATAACATTTCAGAAAACTTGTACTACTACTACAAAAAAAAAAAAAAAAAATCTATCATAAACTATCATAATGTACTGTGATTATTTGCCACACACTCACACCACCAAAGACTGTTTGATTTCATTCACCGTTTCTCCTTGCCTTGTTTGTCGTCATGGTCACTGATTTGATTTTGTCATTTTGTTCAGGTGTGCTAGTGTCATTATCTCCCCTATTTAAGTTCAGCTCAGTTTGTGTGACAGAAGATCCGTCCCAAAAGAGTAAAAGTCTGGTGGCATTTTTCCTGCTTTTTTGTTTCATTCTGGGTTTGTTGTTGTTGTTGTTGTTGTTGTTTATCCCTTTATGGATATCCCCACTGTTATCCTTCTGTGTTTGGAGTGGGGGAGCTAACCTTAGAGGACCACATGCAGACATGCTTTTTAGAAACTGCCCATTTGACTTACTACCTGGACAACTGCCTCTGCATATTCTACTATGTGAGCTTGAATGCCACATACAGAGCGCAATTGTCCAGAGAAGGTCTGCGGGGGAATTTCGCTGCCTTTGTGGAGTGGGTGCTGGTGAGCTGCAACTCACCATTCACCATCTGCCTCGGAGAGGAGGATCTTGCCAGCCCCACAACAGACTCAGAACCTGGCCAACAACCATCCCGTTGCACGGAACACTTGCACGAGGCCACCGCGAGTGACGAGCCATCGCAGAGTGGAAAGACAGAGTTGAGGATCACCACAGAGCAAATACTTCTTTATACATCTGACCAGGTGCATGAGCCGGCTACAGCGCTCGTGAGGGAGTTTACAGTGGAGAGTGAGGGCATGGAGGAAAGCCCTGCCCACTGTACCCACACTGAGGGTGAGCAGAGGCTATGCTCTGAGGAATTGGACTCTATTCTCAGATACCCTCATATGAATCATTTGAATTATCTGTCTGTCCTAAACTGTCTGTCTGTCCCGTCATGACCACAGAGGTTGTTCCCCTGTCCATGGCACTCCCGGTGCTGGGAGTTGCTATATTGTGTGTGTGGTCAGCGCACACAGCCCCTGTGCTCCCAGCCAGTCCCAAACTCCCACCCAGCCTCCCTCTCCCACCTCCTGTCTCTGCTGCTTCCTGTCAGACCCTCAGCTCACCCTCAGTCCACCATCGGTGATGTGGGCTCGCCGTGGGTCTGCCAGTCTCCAGCTCCATTGTGGTCAGTGGATCATGGTCCGCCTCCAGCCTCCACGACCAGGACTCCACCTCGGCCCATCTGTCCATTAGCTTCACCTTGGCTCCTACCTCCTTCATCTCCATCAGTATGCTGGCTCTGCCTTGGTTATTCGTCAACTTGCCTTCGCCTCGGGAATGCACTCCTCCGGCTTCGCCTCGTCCCTTTGTCTCTCTGGCTCCTCACTCCCTCCACCTTGGTCCTCTGTCGCTCCGGCTCCACCGCAGCCTTCTGGATCCCTGCCTGCGCCTCAGTCTCCAGAGCCGTCGGCATCGCCATGTCTCCTCTTCCACCTGCTCCGCCTCTAGCAGCGGCCCCCTGGAGTCATCAGCCCTTCCTCCACCATGGCTTCTCCCTCCATCGGCTCCACCATGGTCCACCTGCCTGGCTGCAGTCTGGGTCCCACCTTGCTCCTCCTGCTCCAAGTCGCTCCTGGGCCCTCTGCCTGTTTTGCCAACCCTTTGCCAGTCTCTTCACCGTCCCTTCACCATTTACTCATCCTCCTTGCGCCCTTGTCACCACGGCACAAGAACGTGCATTTCAGGAGGGGTGTTCTGTCACACACTCACACCACCAAAGACTCTGTTTGATTTCATTCACCGTTTCTCCTTGCCTTGTTTGTCGTCATGGTCACTGATTTGATTTTGTCATTGTGTTCAGGTGTGCTAGTGTCATTATCTCCCCTGTTTAAGTTCAGCTCAGTTAGTGTCTTTGTCGGATCTTGTCAGTGTTTATGTTGTGTTGAAATGTCAATTCGGTGTTGGACCTTACCTTGTGGATTAAATAAGCCTGTTATATCTCATCTTTCTCATTGTGTATTTGTATCTTACAACACAATGTGTGACATTAATAAACTGGGGAAGTATGATAGTTATTAAGTAACTTAACTCTCTGAGGTCTGAAAACGCGCCGGCGCGTTTTGCAGGATTTTTTTCATATTGCAGCAAAACAGACTTAAAATACTCCGTCATTTCTTGTCATAGAGACATAAGTAATATATCAATTGAAACTATAGAATGTCTTCTTTTATTTGTGTACACTCAGAGTAAAAACACAATGTTGTGCTTTATGTAAAATAAAGAAAACTAACATGATGCGTGATCTCTCCTCTCCCTCTGAACGAAGCTCATTATCCGCTAATGCGGCCACGCCCACGGAGCCAGCGCTATTCAGAGGCAAATTCAGAGGCAATACATGCATACATCGTCTCAATCGTGTATTTATTGTCTTGAAAAGTGTTTATTTGGATGGTAAAGCCATGGTTAGCGATCTCTAGAAGACATGCCGTTAGTTCCTGGTTCCTTTTCTTCTTTATATGAATTTGTGGCCTAAAGGTGTACAGAGAGCGCCCTCCGGCTGCAAGTATGAATTAAAAACACCATTCTTGAAATGTTCTCTTCTTCTTTAGAATAATTTGTGAACTAAATGTGCACAGAGAGCGCCCTCCGGCTGCAAGTATGAATTAAAAACACAGTATCCAGCACTCATAGTGATGACAATAAATATTACTTCTCAGTATAGAAAACTGACATACCGTATTTTTCGGACTATAAGTCGCACCTGAGTATAAGTCGCATCAGTCCAAAAATACGTCATGACGAGGAAAAAAACATATATAAGTCGCACCGGACTATAAGTCGCATTTATTTAGAACCAAGGAACAAGAGAAAACATTACCGTCTACAGCCACGAGAGGGCGCTCTATGCTGCTCAGTGCTCCTGTAGTCTACCACTGAAAACAACTGAAAACTGTTAACTGAAATATTAACTTAATTTATTTAAAATCCAAGACCAAGAACAGATATTGGTAATCTGGAAAGGCAAGTTATTCAGCTAATGGTACACAATAGTACACAGAACAACAGGCTGAATATGTATGTTAACATAACACATTAACAGTTAGCTACATAATAGCATAAAAACATACCTGGAAGGCTGAATAGGCTAAAATTAACATAACAAGCCAGCGAGTCCAACAGTTACCGGTAACACTAAGCAAGTTCACAAAGCTCCCGCGATCTTATTCCACTTCACTGAATCCGTTGAATTCTTCATCCTCTGTGTCGCTTCTGAACAACTCCGCCAACTCCGGAGGAAGATGAAGCGCCGTCTCTTCTTCTTCTGCGCGGCTGTCGTCAGACTCCGCATCAGTTCCAGTTATTCCGGCCTTTCTGAATCCCGACAGGATGGTTTCAATTGTCACTGAAGCCCATGCTGTGTCGATCCATCCAAGGACTTGCTGATAAGTTGCATGGCGCATTCTCCCGGTTGCCGTGAAGCTGTGCTCTCCGTCCACCATCCACTCCTCCCACAGGCGACGCAAGACTGCCTTAAAGCTCCGGTTCACCGAGATGTCGAGTGGCTGGAGTATTTTGGTTAAACCTCCAGGGATGATGACAGGTATGGAGTTGCACGCTTTTATTTTATCTTTGAATTGTGGCGTTATGTGCGCTCGCATACTGTCCATCACAAGCAGGGCTTTGCGTGTTTTAAAGAAGCCATCAGGACGCTTAGTGTAGCACTTTGTAAGCCAAAGGTTAATCATTTCTTGATTCATCCACCCTTTCTCATTCACGGCCACGACAACTGTGGGGGGAGATTCGTCTTTGGGCATGGTTTTCCGTTTGAAAATGACCATCGGTGGCAATTTCGATCCATCTCCACAACATGCCAGCACCACTGTGAAGTGCGATTTCTCATGACCAGTTGTCACTATATTCACACTTTTCTGCCCTTTCTCTGCGACACTTCGGCCCATGGGGATGTCAAACGTGAGGGGGACCTCGTCCATGTTGATAATATGGTCCGGTGACACGTTGTATTCAGTAACCTGCTTTTTAACGAACTCACGGAAACTGTCGACCTTAGCTTGGAAGTCTGCTGGCAGTTTCTGACACAATGTTGTCCGTGCTCTGATAGAGAGGCGGTTGCGTTGCATGAAGCGGTAACACCAAGAAGGCCCGCCAGCAAAATCATTTACCGGTATATTCATCTCCTTGGCTACTACCATGGCGTGGAGACGCAACTGCACTGTTGACAAGCCTCTCCCGGCAGCGCGTTGTTCAAGCACCCATCTGTGGACTCGTTCCTCCAGCTCTGGCCATCTTGCTTTCAGCCCGCGGTTAGCTTTTTTTGTTTTCTTCATTTGAGTTAGAGTAACCTCTGTTTTACGCCAGTCCCTCACAAGTTTCTCACTCACTCCAAACTTTCTTTCTGCTGCTCGATTACCGTTTTCGGCTGCATATTTTACTATCTGCAGTTTGTAATCTGCAGAATAGGATTTTCTTTTTGGGGGCATTTTATTTGCATTCAGTCTTTCTCAGTTGTCTTTAAGTTAATATTTCAGTTAACAGTTTTCAGTTGTTTTCAGTGGTAGACTACAGGAGCACTGAGCAGCATAGAGCGCCCTCTCGCGGCTGGAGACGGTAATGTTTTCTATTGGTTCATTTCTCTTGGTTCATTTCTCTCGGTTCATTTCTCTCAGTTCATGTCAAATAAATTGATAAATAAGTCGCACCTGACTATAAGTCGCAGGACCAGCCAAACTATGAAAAAAAGTGCGACTTATAGTCCGGAAAATACGGTAAATATATAAGAATCCATCAATATTTCTCCAAATGTGCATGCTTTTAAGCTAAAAGCCTATATGAAATGCCATAGAGGTAACATAATTGTTCAGACACTTTGCATCACAGAAATAAATTATATTTTAAAGAATATAATAGAATACAATTATTTTAAATTGTAATCATATTTCACAGTATTGCTGTTTATGATGAGCTGAGACATGATTACAGAGGGTTTTTTTCACAGCCTACCTGACGGAAAGGCTTCATTAATATGCAAGTAATTTCAGGTCATTATTATGTGATTCTTTTGTCTTCTCAGGTGTAAATGGCCCATTATGCATGCAGATTCACGCCTCCACGCATACTGTGTTTCTTGACAAAAAGTGTCTTACAAAAACTAAATCAATATATTGTTTTATATGAAGGAGTAGGCAGCATAATTTTTACATAATTCTGAAGCAAAAACTCTAGTCTACAACCTCCAATAACCAGAAGTCTTGTGAACACAGATTTAATATACTTATTTTGGCCTTATTTCAGTGACTTAAGTTTTTTTGTTTTTTCAATAACCACGTATAAACATTATTCCTTCAAAAATACAAACATGTACATACATGTTCCTCACATATTATTGTAGCCTAGTTTGTGCTGAATACAGTGTAATGGCACTTTTGTCATTTATATGTTTATGAACAATTGAAAAAAGCACAAATGTCAGGGCATGTCAAAACTTCTCCAAGCCCCAAATCAGCCTCAGACTCCAGAGGGTTAAGCTACAGTTTAAAAGCTTTAAGGTTAAAGATCTACTGAGAATAGGCATCTTCATGCTTCTATATCATAAGATGTGATCTGTAATTCTCAGCAGTAGAGACAGCACTAAGTAGAGATAAAACGGTATGAAAATTTCATATCACAATTACAGTGATGTTATCACGGTATTATTAAAATGTGCTGGAAATGTTTAAAAAATACTGATACACAAATATTTATAGGTATTTTATCTGCTCTTTATCTGTAAATAATTATAGAAAGCTTATTATACAAATTTAGATTTTTAGAATGCACATTAGATTATTTTCCATTAAAATGGTTAAAATGTAAAACTTTGCATAAAAATTCAGCCAGATTTTCACACCGATCTTAAAATGTTAGACAGGCTGAATAAAACATGTAAATCCACGCTCTGACAGTAGGTGGTGCTTATGGAACAGCACAAATAGAGCTTTCCCTTGTAACCTCTGTACACAAAGCAGCGCTACAAGGGATGTTCGGTTCCAGGTTTTTCAGAGTCGACTCGCTGTAATCAAATACTGTTTTAAAGATAATTAAAATATGAAACAGTAATATTAACCACCTGAAATTTTATAGTGGTTTATTGTCAGACAGGTAACCATTTCATCTCTACTTGTAGGATTCGCCTCACAGCATGCAGCACATTTCTGCTACTTCAAATCGAGTCCACGGAATGTGTTAATGAATCCTCCGGTTGGAGGCCAATTACTCTGACTCACCCTAAACCAGCATGACTGAGACTATCAATCACCTTTACGTCTTTTATTCAAGGACAAAGGTAAGAGGACGCTTAAGGAAATAGTCCACCCAAAAATAAACATTCTGTCATTAATTTATCACCCTCATGTCATGTTACCTGTATGATGTTAATTATAAAGCTCATGAGAGTTTCCCATATCTCTTCTTTTCTATATATAATTTTGGCCAAATATTATTCTTATGAGTCTTTTAAAGAGCCAGTTAATCCGATTCACAAATGAGATTGAACTGTTATTTCACAAACTGGACAGAACGATTCGTTCTCAAAGTGGACTGATCTAGTTCTCAGTGATCTGTTCAAAGAAGCTGTAATGACTTAAATCTCGTCTCTTTAGAAAATTTGGACTAAACCGCTTAATCCATATGGATCAGATTTACGAACTCTTTATGAACTATTTGAAAAGGCAAAGAGGTAATTGCATAGACTGTCAATAGAGGGACAGAAAGCTCTCAGATTTTATTAAAAATATCTTCATTTGTGTTGCGAAGATTAACGAAAGTCTTACAGTTTTGGAATGACATGAGAGTACTAATGACAGAATTTTCATTTTTGGGTGAACTAACCCTTTAATATTGCATACTGTTTTATAATAAGCTATACTACAATACACTGAGGTGAAAATAATATCTGCCACTATAGCATCTAACTGCTATTTACACTTATTACAAAGAACATGTTGCTATTTTCAATTAGTGTAAATAGCATATATCGCTATTTGCACTTATGCAGACCATGCATCTCACCGGGAAAGCATGATAATTTCAGACATTCCGTGTGACCTGTGGCACCTCTGATGGTTTTGTGTAGGAGTCCCATTGCAGCGCTCTCAGGTTAAAGTGCCTATGTGTTGGAGAAATTCAAGGAAGAGTGGTGTTGATCGATGGAATGGCCACTTGTACTTTCAGTGTGTACTCAAACCTGTTTGTTTCATCTCACCCTGAACACATTCCCCTCTCTAGAGCATAACACATGCGAGAACAAGAGGGCAGCACCTCTTTTCTGATCACTATTCTTTTTTTAATATACACCATATGTAGCCTTGCACATACATCTTTCCAGTGTATTCCAGTACATGTCATACAGTAGAACAGAAAAGGTATGAACTTGTGAATGAGTTGTCTATCTGAAAGCCATGTTGATAAAAAAAAAGGTTTTGCATCTATAGGGCAGGACTTGGGTCCTTCAGCATGATAAGGGAATTATCACTAGAAAAGATACAGCTCAGCTGGAGTAATACTCCTGTTTACTGTGACAGAAAAAAAAAAGGTTATTTAATGCAGGTTTTGTTAAGGTACTGACCATCTTTATAATAGGTTATCAGTTTTTAAAAAGAAGACAATATATTCTCTGTTCATGTCTGATTTGATACTAAGCTGATTTAAAACTGATAAAAGAAAAGTAGATGTGAGAAGTTTGTTGGAGATGTGATGGTTTGGAAAAATAATTGTGCAAAATCAAAAAGAAACATTTAGATGATGTGACTCTTGAATTTGTGAACTCCAGTTCACTCTATCCAAAAACCGTCAAATAAAATTCAAATTAAGCCATTTGGATACAAATTTTACAGGAACATTTTAATTTATAGTATAGATATCCCGATACCCCTTTTCCATTCCCGATACCGATTCCGATACCTGAGCTCAGGGTATCGGCCGATATCGAGTACTGATCCGATACCAGGGTGCAGGGCTCTGAACCGGTTCAAGGAACGAAAACGAAAACCGGAAACGAACGAAATTTTGACCGGAAAGTAACCAGAAACGGAAACTGAATCAGATTTAATCGTTTTGAACAGAAACGCTCATTTGAAATGGCCATTAACCGGTTAATAACATTATTTTTTCGTTCTATTTAATATTTTGCTTTGGCAGTCAACCAATCACGAATTCAAATAGTGCAGCCTATGCAAATGTGACACTGATGCATCCAACGTGAGTGAAATGCCCGCGCTGACGCTCTAAAGTGAGATATGCCCGCGCTGACGCGCTCAGACTCAGCTGTCATGTCATCATAGGTTAGGTAAGTTACAATGGCAATGCCCTGGCATTAGTTTTTCCGATGATATATGTCACCATTAGGCCTACATTTAAGTGAAAATGAATGTCAAGTAGGCTAATATGCAGCTTGTTGTGCGTCTTGAAACCAGCGAAAATTACAGGATATGTAGAACATGAGTTCACACAACGCCACCTCACGCACATACAGCGGTTCAGAATAAAACTATAGGCTAACATAACACATATACAACAAAAGGTAATATTTAGGCCTATAGGCTATGCGAAATATTTCACCATATAATTAGGTCTACATATTAACAAAACGAAAGTGGTTCATTGTGGCCCACTCCAGCGATCTAGGAAAGGAAACAGACATTCTGCTTGTTTTCGTTATTTAAATGTCTTTTATAAATGTATGAATTATGTCTGGCTTTTAAATTACGACCATAAACCATAAATTACAAAGTACAGTTTAGGAAAAAAAAACCTTCCAGTGGTCGCGACGCTGCCTCATGCGCGTGCACACAAATTCTTGCATTGTTTACTTGATATCGCAGCTCAGCTGTTAAATATTAAAATAAAATACAATCAACCAAACATATAAAACTTTACACTGCTCAATTCAATTCTGTAATACAATCTGCCGTCCTGTGACCATCGCCTGACTGTGCTGTTATGTGAAGAATGATGTCGATAATGCGAGTGAAGTACAAAGCTTACATAATAAATAGTCTAATAGTTTAGCATTTGTCTCGAAAATGGAAACAGTGCCGAATGAGAAAGGTAGGCTTCAGATACACTTTAAATTAATTCGTTTAGCATCTTATTTAGTTTTATTTCTAATAAATAACCCTGTTTTTCACTTCTTCGCTGCTCTAAACAGTGGTTGCTTATGGCAACACAGCACAACTTCCTGTGTTTGCATTCTGAGAAGAATTGATTTCCGATTTGCTGCGTTAAGCAAAGATAGCGGGCACAACTAGATATTGTTTAAGAAAATGGTATCGGATCGGTACATGAGTTTAATTACTCGCCGATACCGATGCTAGATTTATTTCTGGTATCGGTGGTATTTCCGCTACTAGTATCGGAATCGGAACAACCCTAATTTATAGTATCTATAAACTAAATTTATATGTTCAGATTTCAATTTATATTTTAACAATGCACAAAATTAATCTGACAACAAAATGTTCATCAATTTGCACATTATCGTTTTAATTTTTTATGGAATAGCAAAGCACTGTAAATTCAAATAGTATTCCTTATTATAAAAACACTAGTATGTTTACTTGATTTTAACCAAAATGTTGACTTTACTACAAATTGTTGCTGAAATTTTAGAACAGATAGCTCCCATAACTAATGTAATTTGAGTAAAATTACAAAAAAATTTCAAGACATGCCAAAGACATCCCTCCACACAGTGCAGAATCACAAGGACTGAGGATTCAACGTTATGTTTGCAGAGTGGATCTACTTCGCTGAAATAAAAGTAAAAGCTATTCTTTCTGTCTATTAATGGCTTGTTTACTCAGAAAACCCAAGTTAAGATCAATTAGTTTGATGTTGATTTACTTACCATGATGGTGATTCATGTTCCCTTTGGTTGGGCACTTGGAACTTTGTTAAAGATTTTATAATTCTCTCCAGTTTGGTGCAGCCATGCATCAAGAAATCACTGTTTGTGGTTTCAAAGCATGAGAAGTAATAAAAAGGTCATTTTTAAGAGATGATCTGATTTCTAACTGAATGTTGTTTAGTTAAATGTTTAATTTTTGTATTCAGTAGTAATGTTTTGAAATGTTTGTGCTAACACTATGTTATCAACATCTTGTTAAACTTTTAATTGAGTATCTGTAACAGTAGCTTACAGCTGACCACTTGAGGCACACACAGATCTCAACAATGGTGACAATAAAATTTTATTTAAAGTAAATTAAGTACTCTCTACAGTTCTTCTTTTAGTTAGTAGTACTCTCGTGTAAGTGAACTATATTAACAAAGATTTTGTCAGTACAACATACTATTCTTCTTTCACTTTACTTGAAGAAAATGTGGAAACCGATTGCACATAGTTTTTTAAGTCTACGTAGCATAAAATGGCAGATTAAAGCCATGTTGAGAATAATAGTATTTAGGATGTTTGCAGAACACAATATAACACTGTTAGTTAAATGGAATTTCTTGTGTAATCTTACTATTAAATCTTAAGTAAGATTGGTAAATATTCTAGAGTATGTTAACTAGAATTGACATTAAACTAACTTGATATTTATTACTTAATTTACTTGGGAAGAGTTAGATTTCTTTACTTTTAAATAGATTATTAACTTAACTTCAGTTTTCCCTTTAAGTTTGCATTGCAAAAATAAGGCAATCGGTTTCCAAACTTTTTTTTAAGTAAACTGAACTTGTTAGAATTTACAGTGTGAAATGTAACATAACGTCCTTCCCGAATCTGTGCTTTTCTTAATTGTATTCTACATGTATGCACTTCCTCATAAAAGAAGTACCCCAGGGTTCTGTCCTCGGACCACAATTTTTTTTTTTTTTTTTTGCTATCTACTAGATCACATCTGCTAGATTCCTTAATTAAAACACATGCCTTTCTTATCAATGCTATACCCAATTCCACATCTCATATCCTCTTCTCTATCTCATATCTCGGCCCATATTAAATTAGATTAGAATATGGACGTGAACTAACGGGTCAGTTTTTTGCAAGACTGAGCTCATGCTACATGAAATCCCTCACACAGTCTTTCTCCATCTCTTTTGAATGTCACACAGGCATCAATACCCAGTCTGTTTTTTTTTTTTTTCTTGATGACCAATTGACATTCAATGACCACAGTGCAGTCATTGCCTCTTTAAAGATTTCTCCTTCCATTTGAAGACCATCTAAAATTGGTTCTTGCAATCAAGTAAAGTAATGCAATATTGTGGAAGAGAAAACAACAGCTCGAACACTGTCTAAAAAGCTTAAACCAAAGCTAGATCTATGACCTGTAGATCTAACTGAAATATTGGCTCATTATCTCAGGCAGAGAACACACAAATGAGTCTGTCAGCAGAGGCTCCAGCTGGACTCAGTGGTTTGGTTCTGGTCCAGCGATGACCTGTAGCTGTGGTTGATGCCAGGTGTAGATCTGACATCCACCAAAGGGGTTTATGCACCTCCTGGCTGCTCTACAGCTGATCCCAGCCCTTCAGACAGCCGGCAGCCCTAAATCACATGTGTCATCTGCAGACTAGCAAACATGGCAGTGAATTAAACCAGCTCAGCCTCTGGAAAAAAAGCTTCTCCAGTGTCATGCTGCTTACGGTTAGCGCCATGGTCTCTTGGCTGTCCAATTACACTGGGTTTCAAATCTGGCAGGGCTGAACAATTAATCAATTAAATAACTGAGATTACAGCTGCCACAATTAACTAATCATTAAAAGTGACGATTACAGATTCCATTCCATTTGGTCCCGTTGCATCAAAAATGGGTTTCTTCACAGAAGTTGAGCATTGTAACCAATCATATCCAATGAGCACAATGTATTGGCGACTCAGAGATCTTTAAATGTGTTTAAAGGCCGGTATCATCAGTAATGATAACTGCATTCAGTCGTTCTTTAGCTAGTGTTAGAATCACTATTATTCTTGCACTTAAAGTACTGATATCTCAATGGTGTATGCACTGCCAGCTACTGACATGGATCAGCATGGTCCTCTCTGTTTTGTGAATTACCCTAATACTAATGGGTTTTAGGAACTGTCTTTGTCTGTCTTTCTGTCTAGCTTCAGACCTTTTCTGCTTCTTTAGCCGTACAGGTACTGATTCTCCCATTGTTTCAGCTGATAAAGCATGACAATAACTGTTTCATTTCATTTTTCAATTTTTGCTCTTCGCATCACCAAACTACATTATGTGATTAACGCAGAGGCGGCCAATGAGCATGTGGATTCTCTTCAATATTTAGTGATACATCGTGATTCACGTCCTTTCAACATGGCGAAATACATTCCGAACATTAATAATTAAAACACAGTACAGTGTAAATCTCACGTGAGTGTCCACCATTTAGAGGAATCTTAAAGGTCCCGTTCTTCGTGATCCCATGTTTCAAACTTTAGTTAGTGTGTAATGTTGTTGTTAGAGTATAAATAAAATCTGTAAAATTTTAAAGCTCAAAGTTCAATGCCAAGCGAGATATTTTATTTAACAGAAGTCGCCTACATCGAACGACCAGTTTGGACTACATCCCTCTACTTCCTTCGTTAATGACGTCACTAAAACAGTTTTTTGACTAAACTCCGCCCACAGGAATACACAAAAAAGGGGGCGTGGTCTTGTTGCGCTCCCACGGAGAAGAGCAAGAGTTGCGTTTGTAGAGTGTGTTTGTCGCCATGTCGTCGAAACGCTGTTATTTTCATCCCGCAGTCCAATCACCTTTGTTTGGCCTTCCCAGGGACGCTGTACTTAGAGATCAATGGTTACAATTTATGTTTAACACGGTTCCTGAAAATTATAATCCACATGTAAAACTATGTGCAGCACATGTTTACAATAACACTGAGCGCATGCATCTCCACGTTATGGTAAGAGGCGTGACCTTTCCGGGCAAGGTGCGCTCAGAGCCATAGAGGCTCTGGGTGCGCTAAGCTGCTGTCGAATCACAACACAGGAACCGCTGGCACAATCAGAACTCGTTACGTATTTCTGAAGGAGGGACTTCATCGAACAAGGAAGTCATCAGCTCGTTTTTATGACAGTGGAAACAGCGGTATACAGATAAGTAAATTATGTGAAAAATACTGTGGTTTTTTTACACGCGAAACATGAACATATGTTACATTGCACACTATAAACACAATCAAAGCTTCAAAAAACCACGAAAAACGGGACCTTTAACAAAAACACAATTTATTTCCTAATGTGAAAAACTGTTTTAAATTAGCACCAAACTATTGAATGTGAACACCATGATTGTAAAATGTCAATCATTTAGCCCTAAAATCTGGTTCTCTACAATGAAATTATTTTTCATAAAAATACACCATTGCATCTTCCAAAAAAAAAAAAAGTTTTATGGTGTATTAGTCCTTTCCAAAACTGCTTTTATTATATATATGTACACAGGGATCAAATGAATAAGCAATGCTTTCAGAACCACTGAATCAAGCAAAGCAGATGTACTGTGCTTTACTACAATGACTGACTCCTACACTCGCTGCCATTACTTACAATGCCAAAGCAGAAAATTGCACTTACAAATCATAATCATGCCAGGTTTCCTTTCGCTAAGTTGAGTTCAGGCTAACATGTAAGGCACAAACACAATTAGCACACAAAGTAAACATAATCACAAAGAGGACAATTTGCTTTAAAGTCAACACTGCTCCACGTCAACATAACACAAATTATGATGATAATTATGTTACAGAAAGATGTACCACATGGGCTTAAAAGCATATTCATAAATGTTTCAAAATCCAGCATTAAAAACAATTATCTCTAGATGCAGGATGCTTTGTAATTTTGTGTGTGTGTGATCCAGGTAACCCTGTGTTGCTTTCCCGGCGTAGGGTTTATCTATGCTTTCGCACAAGAGGAAAGTTTTCATAGTTCCTATAACTGTTGCCGAAAGTACCTGCTTTTTGGCATATTTGCACCACGGGAACTGAGAATGATTTTACTTATAGGCACACCTTTTTGGGGGACTTAATTAGCTTCTACTTAGGGTCTAACCCAGTAACAAAAAGGAACTACTAGTGATTTAAATGTACATTGATTGGCTGAACGCATGTGAAACACCAGCATCCGCCATTTGTAAAAAGCCATGTAAACATAAGCCTATATATTTACTCCACAAACAGCGATAGATGGACTGACACCGAAGTGCAGGTAATATTACAAATTTTCACTAAGGAGGAAATCCAATGCGACTTTGAAGGGACCAATTGAATCATGATAATTTATTTCAGCTCAGCTTGCGACATTGGCATCAACCACATGGCAAACGCTGTAATACTTTTTTGTAAACTGTTTACTTTCTTTGTTTAACAGTTCTATTTAATAACGTATTAGATAGGACTGTTGAATAGATTGTAAACTGATGAAGACGGAGAATTGAAGCACTGTGTGATCAGGCTCTGGCATTCTCAGCGCCATCAAAATAAAAGTCCTGCACAACCACCAGAGTGGCAGGAGGTAAGTAACGGCTTAGTTTCTACTGGCGGTGCGAATGCGACCAGAGGCCCTAAGGGAAAATGTAGTTTTCTGTAATAGGTAGGTTTAGGGGT
Source organism: Megalobrama amblycephala (assembly GCF_018812025.1). Classification (NCBI taxonomy): domain Eukaryota; kingdom Metazoa; phylum Chordata; class Actinopteri; order Cypriniformes; family Xenocyprididae; genus Megalobrama; species Megalobrama amblycephala. Next base: position 5,732,315 of record NC_063063.1, on the reverse strand, counting down.
AGGGTTAGGGGATAGAATATACAGTTTGTATGGTATAAAAATCATTATGTCATCTGAATATGAAAACTCAACAGCTAAAACAAAAAGATAATGGTAAATTGGCGTACATAATTTTATTGTAAAATACTGCAAAAATAAAGTTATTTGGAATTAAAAAGCTTGAATCTTGGAGCATGAAGGGTAAACTACATAGCCACCAGTAATGAATGAATGCAAAATATGCATAACCTATATAAAAATAATGCACTTTTCAGAACTGCTTTTTAGAAACTCCTTTCAGAACTGCTCACAAGTTTCGTCTCACCCTGTAAATAATGTTGCTCTTTATCCACAGGACTATGACATCCTGTATCTGAAACTACAGTGAGACGCCCTCACTTCCTCCTTAACTGTGGGAGCTGAAGTGCAGCCAATGCAAATCCCAATGGGTCCATTTGCACATTATCTGATCTGCGAAGAGAGAGGAGTCGACACTGGCTCACTGATGCTTGTCATGCACAAGTAAACAAAACGTCTGGAAATAATTCAGAAGTCTACCCCTGTTTTAGCATGACATTTCAAAGGAAGCCACTTATTTTTCATCCAGATGTTCATGTCAAACACTCTCAATCACATATCCTTGTCTAGGATGATGATAAACACCAATATGCAGTTCATAAATACATGCTGGCTACAGTGCAATAGACAAATGGGTGTTTCTTTAACTATGGACATTTTTGGCCCTCTAGACGCATTAGTTTATTTAACTTGTCAACTAACAGTGTAGAATTATGTCATTTTTTTCTCTTAAACTGTAATGAACATTTCCACCACCATCTCAAATCACCTTTTATTTGGTGATGGAATTAGCTGATTTATAATAAAATGGCTTATATTGTATTCCTATGGTTAACTATTAACTTTATCAGAAATATACAATTATCATTATTATTATTTTTATGTTTTATGCATAAATTTGACAATTTAATATTGATTACAAATAATGTGAAATAAAACATGTTCATAAGTGATACTTACATTGATCTTATCAAAGGCAAAATTGTTTCAAAAGCATGAAACATCCATATATAGTAAGTTTATTTTCACTGTTAAAAGCAAGTGCGTGCGACCACAGGGTCACCACTGAGATCATAGAAAGTTGTAAATGACAAATTTATGGAATCCATTTTTACATATATATTAAATCAAATATTATGATTATTGTGATTACAGCTACTTTAAATATCAAAAGGAAAAATAAAACCATCCCCATTAACTGTACATCCCCTGAGCATCTCCTTTGCAATGCAAATAACATTAATATAACAATAATAACATTGATATTCATGCAGTAAATTTTACAAAAGCTCAGGACACTGAGATGCAAGTCATTAATTTTATGATGCATTTGCTCTTTGCCCTTGTCTCATAAGGAAGAAAACTGCTGTGACTCCGGTTCTGGGTGGCCAGAGATGGGATACAAGAAACAAACACTTGCTCTAAACATTTGCTGCTTGCCCTTTAGCAAAGTACTTCATGTCTTGTTTTTATGTCTTGTTTTTTTTTTTGTTTTTCTTAAGGTATTGCAACATAGAGCTTCTGGCTGTTCATGGATTTTTAAATGAGTAATTTAGTGAAAAATGAAAATTATGTCCGCATGTCTCTTGTCATTCTGACCCTGTGTTTTGCATGTTTCGTTTTGTTTTTTTTATCTTCGTTGAAACACAAAACTGCAGAATGTCTCAGTAATACAAGAAAATAAAGTTTATATTTTACATAATCATGTAGTTATGCTGATTTTTGATAATCTAGTGAATTTAATACTTTGCAAATGACTGTTTTGACATTTCACTGTGTTTTTCTTTTTAGTTGGAACTTGCAAAACAAAAGATAAGATTATTCATAATTTAAACAAGTCTGAAATCAGAGCAAAAATAAAAATAGCGAATATAGCAAATACAATATGTAATATTTTACAAATCTGATTGATGAGCTGCATTTGAAGTCATTTTAATATAAAAATAACATTACAACATAACATTTCCATTATGCCATGAACTATGTTTTTAATAAGAGTATATTCTTACGTTCTGCACTTTGACTGATAAAAAGCAATAAATAAATCAATAACATAAGGTCACATTATTCATTTATCTGTCTTTATAATTTAGCCTTGCTGCACTAAATTAAATTAAATTAAATTAAAAGCCGCCCTGTGATCATTGTGACATTTGTATGAATAATACAACTATAATTAGCTGCATTTAAAGGTTAATATAAAATGTGGCAGTAAAATCTTGTTCTTCCAGCACTGAAAAATGTCTTCCTTCAAAAAAATATTCACTGGTGCTTTACAATCTCATAGTTGGACAAGGTCGGACATTATCTGAATAAATTCGTGCATAACAGTTTTTGCCAAATAATGTAGTTCATAATTGCACAGAGGTCACTGAAGTTAAATGTTTTAGTCTGGTTTCAAAGAAACTGGCATCATCTCTGTCTACAAGCACAATGAAGAACATAATTCATAAAAAAGCGGGGATCTCTGTGAATACTAAAACAAGCAATATTCCTTCGGTTCCAGTCCGCCTGCCCTCACTGACACCTCCAGAGCATTACCTGTTGCAGAGCTTCAGGCTAGATTTACCCTTCATTTGTCTGCAAAATGTTCATGCCTTTGGATTTAACCTTCACATTAGTGGTGCCTGCTGTTGACAAAGTCTCTTTAATTGACACTTGATCCTCGAGTGGGAGGTCTCACACATTGGCCCGAACAATTATGAGTCAATACGAGCATGAAAAGCTGAGGTCGGATCTAGTACTGCAATAAAGTCCAGTCTGCAATATTCAACTCCCACATACCAACTCGCACCAAATGCCAAACACCGCCCACTTCGGTCTGAAATATTCCAAAATGATATCACATACTTTAAACACATCATAAAAGCAATCTACATCAATATATATTTTTCCCATGAGAGTCTCTCAAAAATAATTCCTCTGTTTTAGATTCCTCTTTTTTGTATCAATTGTTTTGCTGCTGCACCCTAGGATCTGTTTCCTGCTCATCAAAAGCTTGTTAAAGGCTGAATGATTAAATTATTCAATATTACAGTATGAAAGCAGCATACACTGATTGAGCCTCATTCATGAAATTTTAACACACTGTAAAAAAAATGTTGTTCGTGTTTGTGGTGCCTTAAATGCATTAACTAAAGTTTAATCTCTCAGATTTCATTTAAAATATCTTAATTTATGTTTCGAAGTTGAACAAAAGTCTTACAGGTTTAGAACGACATGAGGATGAGTATTTAAAGACAATATTTTTATACCTACACATTAACAATAAGACCAGGCTGGTAAATGAACAATGTTTACTCGTTTTCTGTGTTACCTGGACTAAGAAATTCAAGTTTATTTGTCAGCAAAAGTCCACCGGATGATGCAAATCACAGTAAAGCTCCAGGGCTTTTATGAAAACTACAGATTATACTTCAGCATTTTTGTATCCTTGCCCATGGACAGTCAGATCAACAAGAGGGTTATTAACAGATCTGTTATAGTAAAGGTAGGTTTACTATAACAGCTGAGGTAGGTTTACTATGGATCAGCCGAGTGTGAAGTGGCTGGGATGAGGATTAGCACTTCTAAATCTGAGGCCATGGTTCTCAGCAGGAAACCAAAGAGTGCCTGCTCTGGTTAGGGAATGAATCCTTGCCCCAAGTAAAGGAGTTCAAGTACCTCAGGTTCTTGTTCACGAGTGAAGGGATAATGGAGCGGGAGATTGGCTGGAGAATCGGAGCAGTGGGGGCGGTACTGCAGTCGCTTTACCACACTGTTGTGACAAAAAGAGAGCTGAGCTGGAAGGCAACGCTCTCAATCTACCGGTCGGTTTTCATTATTAACCTCACCTATGGTCATGAAGGCTGGGTCATGACCAAAAGAACTAGATTGCAGGTATAAGTGGCTGAAATGGGTTTCCTCAGGAGGGTGGCTGGCCTCTCCCTTAGAGACAGGGTAAGAAGTTCGGTCATCCGTGAGGAACTTGGAGTAGAGCCGCTGCATCTTTGAGTTGAAAGGAGCCAGTTGAGGTGGTTTGGGCATCTGGTAAGGATGACCCCCGGGCACCTCCCTAGGGAGGTGTTCCAGGCACGCCCAGCTGGAAGGAGGCCTCGGGGAAGACCCAGGACTAGATGGAGAGATTATATCTCCACACTGGACTGGGAACGCCTTGGGATCGCCCATTCTGAGCTAGTTAATGTGGCTTGGGATGTGGTCCCTGCTGGAGCTGCTTTACTCTTTGAATTCTTGCACCCGGGAACAGCACCATTATGACTAAAAGTTTGCTAAGAAGTATTTCCTACTAAAGCAAGGCAGTATTTTACTCTGGTAAGCGTATTCATAGCAGACTGGTGGGAGTGGCCTTGGATGGCAACATGCCCAATGGATTATGGGTGTTGAAATTTTCTTATTTGACAAAGGGAAAGACAACAGCCTTTTTGCCTTTCTTCTGTATAGGCAGCCAAGTTTTATTGAAAGCCCATTTAACTTGTTGGGTTTGGGGTTCTTTTTGGGTTGGATTTTACCCTAACAGTAATGTGGGGAACAGACTGAAATTGAAGTCAGTTATCATTATTTACTAAAAACCTTTTTTACTATTCCATGGAGAAAAGAACAGCAGGAGTAGTTTGGAACAACATGAGTGTGAATAAATAATGACAGAATTTCCATGATGGGGGTGAACTATGACACCGTGCAACAATCTATATGAAAATGTATGTACAAACCAATTAGAGGAAGAAAAAAAAAATGAGTGAGATTCTTAATGTGTTTTCACATAACTTATTACCTGGAATTGGATCTGTCACTTAAACAGTGAGATTCCCAGACAGACAGCTAACATGTTTTCTCACCCTAGTTCATACATATTCTGCTCCACATAATTGAAACTTCAGACAATCTTACGCAGTACCCCATGCTGGGTTTGTGGGGCACAGTATATTAATGTGGATGTAAATAAACTACCCCGGGTGAGCATTCGTGGGGTTGCTACGCAACCATCGGCATGCAGGGACAGTTTGTGGCAGTTTGGCCGAAGACTGGTGAAACTGTTACTGGCTGTTTTCTAGAGCAGAGATCCGCTGCATCTGTGTCTTTCCAAAAGCAAATGTGGCAAGTCATGCTCTCAGTGTTCACATCTCACATGGCTAAGTATAGCTCAGTTTCATCATCGCTTCTGTCAAGGGGGGGCTTTTCCTGTTCGGATCACACTTACTTGCGTGCTGGAAATGTAGTGGGTCTCTTGCCAACTCTTCGCCCTACGTAAGCAGGAAAGGAGGTCTTGCGCAAAATGTTGTCATTATTTTACGTCACCGATGGTCATCTTGAAACATGTTTTATTATCCAGCACTACTCATCATTGCTTAAACTTGGCAGAACATCAGTGAATTCTAATAAAGCTTTCGTGTGTGACGCATGAAACCACAGATGACGGCTCGGAGATCAGCCTGATTAACTAAACACTGGTCCTCTTCTTAAACAGCATGGTGGTGGTTTTGTTGTCACTTTACTTAAATTGTTATCGATTTGCCAACTGTTAAACACTTTGACTTTGTTTTGGAATATTTGCAACGATATGAGGTCTGTGTCAAAGCCACTATTAGAAGTGGATCGAACACAGCCACATTCATTATACTTATTACTCAGATGTTTCCTAACTGCTGTCAAGCCTTTCATATTAAATAACTTACGGACTGAACAAACATGGGACACTTGATTACTTGACTGTGAATTCTGAAAACTCTGGAATGTGTTTTGACTCACGATTATGTGGCTTGCTTTTTGTTTTGTTTTTTAATGCTGGGTGGTTGTAATTGTAAGTGTGGGGGGTGTGGGGGGGGGGGGGATTGGATCTAACACAAATAAATTCTGCTCTAGTCAGAAGCTTAAAGTCACTTGGTACAAAACATTAAGAAATTATATGGATGCCTATCAGGCTCCATATCAATATGGGATTTTCAAGAAGCATCATGCAGGAAAAAGGCAAGACTTCAGGGAAAAGCTTTGATGAATCTCTGTCACCAAAACCCATAGTGTTTCTGTCAAACTTGGAGGCTCATGGTTATTAATCTGATCTGCTTGCACAAAGGTTACATGTAGAGGTCACCCATAGTCTGGAGATTTATTGAGATCATAACCTTTCCTACAACCTCTGAGCACAACTCACTTAACCCCAGCAATCTGCTTGATTGGTTCTTCCATTTCCAATTGTGTATATTGTCAGAAAGGGCCAGCTAAAAAGATTAAAAGCTAAAGCTGCCATGCTCAAATGTAGACCACCATTATACACACATATCACCAATACACACATGTATACACAAAGCAAAGAAACATCAGCAAGACATGCTGTTTGATGCAATGGTGCAATTTTCCTCAGCAACAGTAAGTATAATTGGAAGTACAACAGGAAGTACACTGTCTACCAGTACTGGACTACCAGAAGGCAGTTTGCTGTCTCCACTTATTTTCTCTTTTCTACACCAATGATTGCACCTCGAAGGAATCGTCTGTTAAGATCCTCAAATTTGCAGATAACTTGACGCTGATTGGCCTAATATGCAACAACAATGGATCTGTTTATAGGAAGGAAGTGAAACACCTGGTGTCCTAGTACAGTCAGAATTTACAGCTGAATGCTCTGAAGACAGAAGAGATTTGGCTCGTCACTACACCAAAGTTCACACACACAAATTATATATACACACACACTCCTAGTTAGGTATATGGTCACACTTTTTATTATTAGGTGTCCTTGTCTACTATGTACTTACATCAAAAAATAAGTACTTATTGTGCTCATACTGTATTGCAGAACACCTGTGCTGCTATTGAGGTGGGATACGGGTAAGGTTAGGGACAAATTTTGGTGGTATAGGTAGGTTTAAAGGCCCCGATATACTTCAAATGAAATCGAAGAATGAACTGACGTGACGTCATTTTGAGCAAAATCAGGCCAAAACGAGTTCTAAATGGCTTGCCAAAGCAAACTCTCAGGAAAATTTTGCTCCAGCTGCAGAACACCTTCGTACTACTATTGGTCCGTGATGATAACTCTTCGCGGGTGAAAACATGAACACACTAACACACTGCTTAGTGTGATGAACGAAGGTCTTACGGGTGTGGAACATCATGAGGGTGAGTAATAAATGACATTATTTTCATTTTTGGGTGAACTAACCCTTTAAGCAATCTATTGCCATATAAAAAAAGGTGACGTGACTTTACTGGAGTGCTAATTTGCAGAGCTTGTGCTAACATATATGTTGTTATAATCAGATGCTTTTCTTAAGCTTTCTAAAAAAAAAAAAATACTTGCTGTTTACTAAATCCAGTTGTGCGTTTATTTTGTTATTGAGAGGAATATATTTACATATTTACATATTCATCTAAACGTCACTCTCAGCAGTGTGGGCAGTCAGATGTTCGATAACAGAATACAGCTGCTCACGTATTTCGAACTTTCTTTTAAGAAGAAAGAAAAAGTTTGCCGTGAGAATATTGGAGCCTTAAAGGTGGGTTAAAAGGTAAGGGAAGTGTCAACAGTGTAATTATGGATGTAATTACAGAAATTAATTACAGCTGTAATTACATGCAGGTATTAATATAAGTACAGTGTAAAAACATCATGTATGTACACAACAAGTGCATTGTATCAAATGAATAATTTAAATATTAGTACATAGTAGCTAAAAAAACCTAATGTAAAGTGGGACCGGGTACCCTTTTATATAGTGAACGGAAACTACAACAAATGTAATTTTTGTATTCCCATTTGCTCCTATAGCAAAAGAAAAAATCCACAATAGCATTTCTATGACTTTACAAAAGAGGAAAAATATTAAGAGACTGATTGCGTTGGTTTAGAAAAGAGGAAGATATCAAATTTGCTATCACTGAATTCAAAGTAGCATGTGCACATCCAAAATAACTCAGGCAGGTGCTTGATCAAAAAGAAACCTAAAATACAAAAGAACCGGCACACTGGTATTCATGCTCCCAGAGACATTTATTAATTTGCAACGTTTCGACCACAAGGTCTTGTTTCCCTGATGAAGACCTTGTGGTCGAAACGTTGCAAGTTTAATGTCTTTGAAACCATGAATAGCACTGTGCCAGTTCTTTTGTATTTTAGCTAAATTTGCTGTCACTCCCTCAGCTGCTGTGTTAGCTATTTTTTTGTAACTTGATGCCAATGCAACATAACACAAAGTAGCAAAAATATAAAAACAAACAAACAAAAAAAAAAAACTTATGCTATTAATAACTGTGGGAATATGTCATCACAGTCTAGTGAAATAATACTAATCAGGCAACCTACCAACTAGTCAATATGCACATCTCTACTAATGAGGAAGTAAGCCCTGAGAAAGTTCAAGAACTTCAACCTGCCACTGGCAGTGATGGCCCAGTTCTACAGCGGCATCATTGAATCTATCCTCAACTCATCCATAATCATCTGATATGGATCTGTCATGGCACTGGATTCAAGCAGGCTGAAAATCATCAGTTGCAATCCACCCTCCCTCCAGGACATTTATGAGTCAACATCTAGGAAGAGGGCAGTCAGAGAGCCCTCATGCCCCGCTCACCACATCTTTCAGCTGATGCCTTGCATGAAGCACCACAGAAATGTAAAAACAAATGTCCAGACACAAAAACAGCTCTTTCCCACAGGCTGTGGCCTATTGCTTCACCACAGAAATAGAACGCTACAAAAGAGATAATAGACTTCAAGCACATACTATGTAGAATATTACATAATTGATAACTTCCAGAAATATACAAAGATTAGCTGAGTACCTCAATAATACCAATATAAAACCCAAATGAATGAGTAAACAACACATTAGATTAAAAAAAAATGCTTTAAAATTAGATTTCAATATAATTGAATATCACTGGCCTATAATCAACAACAATACATTTTTACAATCAATCAATTCAATCTGTCAAAGGTTAATTGAACAATATAGTTACATTTCTAAATCTTTTTAGTAGTGTCTGATATGTGAAGCTAAGCGCAAAGAATCTCTAAGGGTTTTTCATTAACAGCCGTCAGATTAATATGTTCCTAACCTTGAATTCTTTCACTTGCTTCCCAGAAAATCTGGTGACCTGTTGCTTCAAACACATAATTACTTCAAATTCAGACAGCTGTTTTAACAAAGACGTCTGTTTGAAGTTAATTCAGCATATTAATAAAAAATGAATAGATGGCAGGGATTGAGGTGGTGTATATTGAATATCCACAGTATTTTCTAGTCATTTAGTAGAAGTTTTGATGAGTTATTGGAGCTTACTGTATAGGCCAGTTAAGGTTCTGTTTTTAAACAGGTTTCACAGACACTCTCCCCACCTGCCATTGGACAGAGAATCCCACCTAAACTCAAGTCATTGGTTAAGCCACTGTTGCTGGGCTGGTCAGGATGCTCAAACAAACAGAGATTTGTTTTGAAAGGAGAAGGGTCTGTCTGCATCCTGCAGTACTATAAACCACATCCTCGCAAGTTACGTCTACTACTAATTAGTATAGTGCAAAGAAACAATCGACTGAAACAATCTTTTCAAGTACATTTTGTTTTATGTATGAAATGTTTGAAAGGCTAACATTGTCTTATGAAGTATGAAATAACAGCTATTATTAAAACAAAAAATAAATTATACAATCAACTACAGACCAATCTGGTAATCATACCCCCAAGCTTAAAACCTTACCCTAACCCTACCCCTTTATTAAAATTAAAATTTACCGTAGAATATCCATATTTAACAAGTTATGTAGTAAAATATCTAGCTTCCGCCAGACCGTCTTCCGTATTCAACTTATGAAGAAAGTGTAAACTGGCGTCGCGTCTTTAAGCTTTTTCCATAAGTTGAATAGGGAAGGCATAGGACGTAACATAAGCTTTAACATAACATAAACTTGAACTGAATTAAGCTGGATGATGACACTAGCTGAATCGAATTTGTTTCATAATTAATATATTTTGCAGCATCGACATCGGTTATAGACCTTTTTAGTGCGATGTCACAATTACGTCACGGCATTAGCTGGAGGCAAAGCAAAGGGAAACTGGAGGCGACCAATACAAACCAGCAAAGAGTCGCGGCTACAAAAGGAGCTTAAAATGTCATATTGTTGTGTTTGCAGCGCACACTTCATATATAAGTTTAAATAAACTATTGTCATTTGTTGGTATGGATTATGGTTTGGTTCCGTGTGTAAAGTTTTTCATGCATGCCCACCTAATCAGAAATTGGGGAACAAGTTAAGTAATTTTCACGTAACGCTAACTTTTTTATCGCATAAGTTAGCTAACTTTTTTAGTAGTACAACTAAAGATTTACACGCCCTCAGTTTCTCTTTACTATACACGTTTGGTTTCTCTATCAGGTAGTCAGGAGGTAATCCTGTCAGATCGTCCATTCATTGAGTGAGTGTGTACGGGTCAGCCAATCTGGTTGCGTCCTTTCAGGTTAACTTTTTCAAATAACAATCGCGGTTTCCGGATAGCGAGTGACCTTACATATTCGTATAAAATCGGATTTTCTCCAGTCATTGCTAAAAAAACATGCTAACAACACTTCCTAGCTAGCATTAGTGAAGTGGTCAGGGGAATTGTTCTACCTCCACCTAATTAAACTTGTTTCATGATGAACTTTACACAGATATTGAACTAAACTGAATCAACACTGAACTGACTTGAGCTGAATAATAACACTATTGTCTTTTTAGTTCTGCTTTACAGCACAATTTAATTTGTCTCATATTTGATGAAGTTTTCATCATTGATTCTGTTATTTTCCTGTTTATTACTCTGAAACTGCATTTAAACAATCTATTGTATAAAGCGCTATAAAAATAAAGGTGACTTGACTAACGCCAAAAACGCTAAATGCATTAGTGACATGGACCACGACCAGTCTTAGGGGGTTTGGAATCAAATAAGAGGGCCGACACAAGGGCAAGGCAATAAATTAGAGGAAATTAGCATCTCTGTCGCCAGAGGCGACTAGTGAGACATATTCTACAGGGACAACAATACACCAGGAGGAGGTGAGCCGCCTGCAGAGTGTACATTGCTGGAAGCAGAATGAAAGGTTTGGAGGTAAAGAGCATGCCTCCTGTGGCGACTAGCAGGGGTTAGTTTGGAGAGGAAAAAGTGCTTCATGGGCGCAGTACTGAGAAAAAGCTGCACAGTAAGTGGCTCTACTTAACAGAATGGTACATCTGCCTCACTTGAATACCTATTCATAGTCCTTCGCAGAATATTTCCACTCTATTTTTTGTAAATAACAAAATCCTACAGTGCTTAATGATGAATTTAAAACTTGACTAAAACATTTTGGAAGCAATCTTTTCCCTGCTATACCTCCAATGACCCTTGAAAATGTTAAAGCAAACTCTGTGTTCCCACCTAGTTGGCAACACTGCTAAAATTAGTCTGATTTGTTTTACGTCCATGCAATCAGTGGCCAAGCAGACACAAATCAGCTCAAGGGACTTAATATTTTCAAAGTGCAACTTGGAGACCAATTCGGCACCATAAAGTCTTTTTTAACAAGGTTCACTTCACAATCAACGTCAGACTATTTTTCAGACAGGCCATAAGTGAACTTTTAAATGCTTCCAGAGACCGCTATAGCACAGAGGGTGGCCCTGTCTTCAGAAAACCCCTGTGGTGTCTGAAACCAACCATGTGGACGACTGATCACTTAAATAAGATTTGAATACATCTAGGACTTTTGTTTATGGTCAAAAAAACTAAAGAGTTTTTTTTTTTTTTTTCCACAAACGGCATACAGCCACGTATAGCGCTGCAGCAGGACCTGCTACAGACCATACAAAAATATAAAGTGATAAAATAGGAAAGAAATCTACATTATGTCTTTGAAAAGATCCAAGGTGACCATAAAACTCGCTATTCAAACCGGCCGCCTGGAGTTGAAAAGCTAAATTGGAAGTGCATTCATCAGGTTACTTTTATTACTCTTCAGGTTCAGTTCTAAACCAACGTTCAAACCACATCAGCCCTATTTCAGAGAGCTAAACATGGTTCTGTTCACATGTTGTGTGTAAACTATAGAAACAAGCAAACTAACCAAACCGACTTTTCAGGTCTCGTCTAATGTGTGAACCTGTTTCCTCTACTGTGGTTCTCTACAGATAATAAAGTGATTTGTGAGCTACTACATGGAGTATTTCCTTTAATAACAGTCATTAATTAAAAAAAGTGGGCCTGTGAGAACCATTACAAACTTTATCATCATAAAATCTAATTTGCAAGAGGTAATTAATCCACACAGAGCAAAACCAAATCTCAAACTGTAGCTATAAACTGCTTAATCATCTAGAAATTTTAGGATTGGAAGGTCTTTTCCTCCAGAACTCCACGTGGTGACACATGTGAAATATTCCTCACATTATTCCACTTGAAAAAGAAACAGATATGAGAAACAAATTCACAGTGTCTCTTGAATTTTTGATGACAGGTTTTATCAACAGTCAGAGATTGACAGTAAGACTTTACAATAAGGTCTCGTTTGTTATCATTACAGTAGTTTACTACATTAGCTAAAGGATTTGTTCACTTCAGAATTAAAATTTCCCGATAATTTATTTACCCCCATGTCATCCAAGATGTTCATGTCTTTCTTTCCTCAGTCGAGGAAATTAAGAAAAATTAAGAAATTAAGGTTTATAGTCCATATAGTGTACTTCAACTGTTACCAATGGTTTGAAGGTCCAAATTGCAGCTCTACAAAGGGCTCTACATGATCCCAGACAAGAAATAAGGGTCTTATCTAGCAAAACAATCAGTCATTTTCTAAAAAAATAAATAAATAAAAAATGCTTGTCTTGCTCTGCTCTGCGATGCAACAACTTCACACATTATGTAGTCATGTTGGAAAGGTCACACGTAACTTAGGCGGAAGTACCGACCCAGTGTTTACAAAGCGAATGTGCAAAGATTAAGTCAAATGCCCTTTACAAAAAAGGTAAAAGAACTATGTCGGATGATTTTGAAGTTGGAGGAGAAAATGAGATGGAGTTTCTCGTGTGACCTTCCCAACGTGATTACGTAATGCGTGGCAGATTGCAGAGCAGTGCAAGATGAGCATTTGTGGTTAAAAAGTATTTTTTGCAAGATAAGACCCTTATTCCTCGGCTGGGATCGTGTAGAGTCCTTTGAAGCTGCACTGAAACTGACATTTGGACCTTCAAACTGCTGGTAGCCGTTGAAAGTCCACTGTATGGAGAAAAATCCTAGAAGGTTTTTCTCAAAAAGCCTTCATTTCTTTTCGACTGAAAAAAGAAAGACATGAACATCTTGGATGGGGGCATACATTATCAGGAAATTTTAATTCTGAAGTGAACCAATCCTTTAACATGAACTACAAATGAAAAATACTTCTACAGCATTTATTAACCTTAATGTTAATTTCAACATTTACAGCCGTGGCCAAAAGTATTGGAAGTGACATAAATTAAAAACTAATCTACAAATACTGAAGCAGCAAAATTTGCAAAACACAATATTTGTCACTGCCAATACTTTTGGCCACATTTATACTGGCCAAAACATACTGTAATCAAGCAGTTTACATTAGTTAACACTGAGAAAGATTAATAAATGCTGTAAAAAATATTAGCTAATTAACTAATGTTAACAAATGAGACCTTATTGCAAAATGTTACTGGCTGTCTCATCTGATGAGGTGAAATGAGGTAAACTGGGCCACTTTTTGACAGTCACTGCAATGTCAAAAAGTAGTTCCATTTTACATGAATGCACCCTAAATAATTCTTGTAAATAGTGCTAAACATGTATTTTGTTTAAATAATCAAAAAAGCATGTCTTATTCAAATTAGGTATGGAAAGTACATTTTCAGAATTCAAAATAAAGCAATGCACAACAGTGTATTGTATGATTACAACGTTGTGCCAAAGAACACATGGTAAAATCAGAGTAATACGTAGCCTCTTGTGGCTTACTGCCCTGTCTGTAAATCATCTGGTGCAGTAATAAAACACAGTAAAATAAACATATAAGGATAAAGCAAAGATACTTGTACATGACCTACCTTCCATAACATAGACCAGAGAGCCCACATCGCCTTCTTTGATGATACAACTTTCTTTATCATACTCCACAGGGTACATGCAGTCCACAATCTCCTGAATCTGAGACAGCTCCAGGTTCTTCATGAAGTCATTGTCAAGAATGGCCTCTTTGATTAGTTCTTTAGACCTGTGGATGACAAGGATCAAAAACAGATAAAGTCATTTTTTAAAGGCATGAGCAGAATCAAACTGAAACATTGGGTTCCTCTGACAGAACTGGAAATGAAGTTACAAATCTCAGACTACCCCACCAGCGTTTAGCTCACTGGCTCTTGAGAGATGAGACAAAACAAGCAATGATCACTAGAATATTAACATGTTTTTTCCTCATTTTTTTAAATTATCACTCACTCAGCTGAAAATCCAAAGATAACCAAGACTGCTCACTAAGCAATTTGTAGGTCTATTCCATTAAATAGTGTAACAACTGTGGTACTAATGTAAAATTACACCTCTTATATAAAGTTTTCTAGATGTATCCTTATTTTTTGTTGATACTCAGCTAATCAAAATATGTAAGAATGTTTTGCTACCATTCCCATTAAGTAATGAAAGTTTCTGAATGTTCTCTGAAAGTTCAAAACATCCAGTTTATTAAAGCATTTTGTGTTAATGTTTTGAGAACATTATTAAAGACCAGGGCTGCATTTCTCAAAAGCATTGTGAGCAAAGTTGATTGTAGAGACCATGGTTTGGGCTTATGATGCTTCTGGGAAACGCACCCAGATAACTTTAAAAGAACATTTATTTAATGTTACTTGAAGAATGTTTGTTCTTAACTTTGAGAATGGTAGTCAAAGTTCTGAGGACTGTTATGGTTCGCAGAGAAGTGGAGAGGTGAGGATCTATTCGCAAGCAGTTTATTAAGATAATCCAAACAAGAAACCATCCAAACAGGAAGACGAATATACTGGAAACATAACAGCTTTACAACTGACAAACAAAGACTTAAACCAAAGAAAAGCATGCGCAAAATCAAACTGAAATATTGGGTTCCACCAACAGAACTGAAAACTGAGTCATAAATCTCTCTTTTTTTCTTGAGATTCCAGACACCTCCATTCAACACCACAGCATGTGAGATTATTCACAGAAAAGTGTCAACTTATGAAATAATCAGAGAAAATCCCCCATAGCCGGGTTTGTGAATGCAATCAATACCTCACCACATCAATGGATAAATGCCTTCGTATAGAGTGCATCTTGGCTCTACGTGATGAGTCATTTTCATTGACAACACCACAGTTCATTTGACAGTGCTTGTCAGATGGCCTTGCTAGTGCAACTGCATTCCAAGTTCTCTTTCACAAATCTATTTTTAATCATGCAACGGGTAAATTTGATTATTCAATTATTGCACAAGCAGGTCTGTTTGTGGAAATATTGAATCGCTTTTCTCCTTTGATTAGAAATGGCAGCGTGGCAGAGATGATGGCAAGAAATGGACCATCTGTGCGAGAGTGCATGAGAACTGGAGTTCGAGGAGGACATGGGGCGGACAGATGACTGCTCAGATACACTGCGTTACTACCACTCACACACTCCTGCTGGGTACTAATGTCCCATGGGCGGATGATAAGACCTCGAGATCCGTGGATCTGCCTGGACTAATGACATTAACAATCAGCACAGTTTCTGATTCGTCATCCATGTGGGCATCAGCACTACAAACAATGGCGTTTTGTATATGACACTGACCTCCCACTAAACATAACTCACTGATTCTTGAGATATGAGACAAAACATGTGATTTTACCCACCGTTTGGGAAGCAACCACATTTCTGCAATGACATTTATTAGAGATGATAATTTTTTTTTTTTTTTTACATCAAATTATGATATTACACTATCACTTACTCAGGCTACTCTTTAAGCAATTTGTAGGTTGATTCCACCCCTGCTTACTGGGGTGACGAGATACAATAGCAGACTGTTGTCACTCAATGGCTGGATGTCTAAGTGGTGTTCACAGAATAACATTGACAATTGGACAAGTTTTTGGGGCAGACCTTACACATAGTCTTAGAGCTGAAACTTGACTAACTGGGGCCCAGGTCAGGAAGCAGACAGATTGGCTAAACCAACCATCTGCTAGCTGCCTCACGTCACAGAAGTCCAATTAATCTCAGCACATAGAGATTCCTTTAACCTAGATATTTTAATATAGAGACTGTGTCTGTTCCCTAAACTGGTAAATACAAAAAACTGCCAAACCCATTTGAGGGTGATACAACAGATATAATAAACAAATGATAAAGCTTCCCTGCTGAAAAATCCAGCATAAACAATCATGGATTCCATGTTGGTGCAGGCTGGTTTATGCTGGTATAGTGCTGGTCTAGCTGGTGGACCAGCATACACTGCGTTCCAAATTATTATGCAAGTGACATTTTAGTAATATTTCAATACAAAAAAACATTCAGATTTTAGTTTTAGAAATCAACTGCCAGCAAACATGGAGAGCTTCTTGAGACTCCAGAGACACCAGCAGCTTCAAATACCTGTTTGCTGCTCAACACTGGCTTTTTTTTTATTTTTTATAGCTGCCCTTTTAATACAATACATTTTTTCGACAGGAACTTTCATTAATAAGCCTTTATCTGGCCGAGTTCTGCTGTGCTCTAAATCGCTCACAAATCTTATGATAATTCATTAATCTTCATTCAGTTTTCACACAATATTAGTTGTTTTCATGCCTTTTGCACAACATTGCACCATTTCATGCTTTTCATCTTCAGAAAGATCTTTCTTCCTCCCCATATTGCATGAGAACTGTGACTTGCTTAATAATGTGGAACAACCTCTAAGTAGGGTTTCTATAGACCTGGCAAATTATTTTGTCTGAGATTGATACCAGTTATCTAAAAAGACATGGATAAATAAACAAACAATCGTTTTCTTAGAAAAACTAAAATCTGAATGTTTATTGTACTGAAATCTTACTGATATGTCACTTGCATAATAATTTGGAACGCGGTGTATTCATGTTGTTCTCAAGCAAAATGGAGCTGGTAAAGCTGGTTCACCAGCATGGTCTTGCGGGGTTGATTCTAAGTAGGCCAGTTGTCTGTAAGCAAGCAGTGATTTGGGGACAAGCATTGTTTTTGCTTGTATTTTTTTATATATTTAACACATTCCTTTTGAAAGTTGAACACCCATGCTGGGGACCAGCAAATCAGCAACCAGCATCCCATGCTGGGGACTAGCAACCCAGCAACCTGCATCCCATGCTGGTCCCAGCATGCAAAACATACCTTATGCTGTTGATCAGCAATGCTGGATTTTTTAGCAGGGTTGGCTTGCTGAATATTAGATCCCTTTCTCCAAAAGCACTTTTTGTAAATATGATCATAGATCATAACCTAGATGTGCTGTTTGACGGAAACCTGAAGGGAAAAGGGGGAGGTGTTGCTGCAATTCATAGTAATATTTTCA
Organism: Megalobrama amblycephala; assembly: GCF_018812025.1. Classification (NCBI taxonomy): domain Eukaryota; kingdom Metazoa; phylum Chordata; class Actinopteri; order Cypriniformes; family Xenocyprididae; genus Megalobrama; species Megalobrama amblycephala. The sequence goes on along the minus strand of NC_063063.1, from coordinate 5,714,714 downwards.
GTATTACTTAGAGGTCTGGTTTCATAATTATTTTGAAGTGATGGTGCTTTTTATAACAATATCTAGTATAAACAATAAATCCTGTTTAACTTTTGTACTGATTTTTTGTCAGAGTTAGTACTGGCTAATATTGACACATGAAATCAATGTTGATGATTGTTTAAATTCTGCAGCAAAGCAATGACATCCCAGATCATTAGTCTTGTTGTATACTCCATTTAGCCAAGGCAGCAAAACCAACTACCTTGAAACAAATATGGTAGAACTATCACTTTTACCATTAAAGATTGCTTTATAAATAATCTTCCTGATTCGTTTCAACTTCTCAACATACAAAATATCTTTGAAGAAACTATCAGCTCTCTCTTTGTCCAGCACTTTAGACATGGTTGCTCCTTTGAGCTTAAAGAAGTTAAAGGAAAACAAACACAACCCTAGGTATGTATTTGATACAGTGGCGAAATTAACAAGAAATAAAGCTTCAACAAGTTTGGATGTTTTCAAACAGCAGAGCAGTAATGAGTTTATGAATCTCTTTGCTTGCAGAGATTGATACTATCAGAGAGAAAGTTATAACCATGCAACTGTCTACAGTATCACAGCAGACAGTGCACTGTAGACCCCCTGGGGAAGAATTCCATTCATTCTTTGCTACAGAAGCGGAAGAATTGTCTAAACTTGCTTAATCATCATAATAAACAACATGTATTTAGACCCTATACCGACTAAGCTACTGAAAGAGATGCTTCCAGAAGTCATAGATACTCTTCTTAATATTATCAGTTCATCATTATCATTAGGATATGTCCCAAAACTTTTAAGCAAGCTGTTATTAAACCTTTCATTAAAAAAACACAAATTGATCCTAGAGAATTAGTTCATTACAGTCCACTTCTCAAATCTCCCTTTTCAGTCAAAAATACATGTAATTATGTTCCTTCTTAGAAGGAAATGGTATATGCAAGGATTTTCAGTCAGGATTTAGACCGTATCATAGTACTGAGACTGCTCTCATTAGAGTTAAAAGTAAAATTTTAATTTTTATTAGGAGTAAAAATTATTTGCTCTTATCATCCGATCATGGTTGTATCTCTCTATTAGTGTTACAGGATGATACTATCGACCACAGCACTTACTTTGAATAGACTCTAAAATTATGTTAGGCATTAGTAGAATTGCTTTGGCATTCAAATTATATGTATCTAAACAATACCAGTTTGTAGCAGTAAATGAAGAGGTGTCATATCGATCACAAGTTCAGTATGGCGTACCACAAGGCTCAGTACTAGGACCATTGCTTTTCACCCTTGGGAGATATCATTAGGAAGCATGGCATTAGTTTTCACTGTTATTCACGGCCTGACAAAATATACCATATACCAAATATATTACATGTAATATGTCATATGAAAATATGTTTGCCTTCAACACCTATATATATTAAATTAATTTACTAAAGTGACTTAAAAAAATCAAAAAAATTTGCAGATTGTTTTTGTATTTGACAGTGTTGGCATTGAGTTGGCACATTTTGTGATAAATGTTGAATTGATACATCCAAAATAATGCATTGATATATACATTTTGGTTAAAGTTTATTTTAATAGTACACTTCAGACATTTGCAACTACATGTCAACTGACTCTCATTAGAGTATTAGGTTAGGTTAGGGTTAGTGGAATAAGTTGACGTACTTGCAAAGTTACTTATAGTCAGTAGAATGTCTTTTGTCGGACCATCAAAATAAAGTGATAGCAGATATTAAGCAGACAGTCTACTAATACTCTAATGAGAATTAGTTGACATGTAATTGCAAAGTTACTTGGTCCCACTTTATATTAAGTGGCCTTAACTACTATGTACTTACATCAAAAAGTAAGTACAATGTACTTATTTGGTTCATATTGAATTGCAAAACACTGTTTCTGCTATTGAAGTGGGATACGGGTAAGGTTAGGGAAAGCTTTGGTGGTATGGGTAGGTTTAAGGGTAGGGGTAAGGGTTAAGGGATGGGTCAACAGTGTAATTACAAATGTAATTACAGAAATTAATTACAGATGTAATTACATGCAGGTGTTTTTAAAATATAAGTACAATGTAAAAACATGTATGTACACAATAAGTGCATTGTATTAAATTATTAATTTAAATGTAAGTACATAGTAGTTTAGGCCACTTAATATAAAGTGGGACCAGTTACTTATAGTTAGTAGAATGTCTGAAGTGGACTATCAAAATAAAGTGTACTCAAGAATCAGTGAACTGCAGCATACACCTCATGTAAATCGTGTTTGTCATGTGAATCGTGTTTGTCTGTTAGTCATACAGCTGATAAGGCGTTTGAGTGATCACTGCTAATAACGGTTCAAATCAAACTCATAGAGACAGCATGAGGATATGCACGATCATTTGTATGCATATAAATTCCAAGGGGAACATGCGACTGAAACTAATGGAACACTTATAGGATTATAAACTCATTTCATGTGTTGTTTTCTTATCCCCCGATTGTGCAATTGTCTAGAGAAATATGGCCTCAATTGTTCCTTCTGTCTGACGCTGAATAGGGGATTAACGACAAATCATTCCACGTTTCATACTTGATAAAGACCTTGCAGTGAGATAATCTATTATTCACACACAGACATGGGCAGCCATTGACCAACAATAATGAGAGGTGTAAAAAAAAAAAAGACAAGGGGACAGGGGAACAGAAGCCAGATAAGGATTGATCACTCAAAATGGTACAGGTGCAGGTACAATATGTAAATATAAGGAACAATGTACTGTGTTAATATGAAGCATTGACCTGTATTTTGAAGTATGCATTGCATTGTGTCTGTAAAATTAACAGATAATGTCCTGGCAGAAAATTATCAGTTCTTTTTTTTTTGTTTGGATTTTTTTCTTACAGTTTGATGCTGTACCATTAGCTCACATTCCCAAATCAAATATGAAATTAAATGCCAATAACAAAACAAAGGTATTACAATATGATTGCTAAAGCATATCATGGTTTCCACAAAAATATTTAGCAGCAAAACTGTTTTTAACATTGATAATAATAAGAAATGTTAGGATTTTATAATGATTTCTGAATTTAAAACATTTTAAAATAGATTTCAAATAGAAAACACTTTTATAGTTTTAGTAATATAATTTATTTTCATTATTTTTAATATTTAAAAAAGTCACACAGGCATTTGGTAGGGCTGCCCCCTAGTAGTCGACTAAACGTTAGTTGACGAGAAGAGCTAGGAAGTGGCACAGGAAGAGGAAGAGGCACAGGAAGTGGTGACGTCACGCAGTCCGTGAGGGACAGATCGTTAACGGCGGGTCCTTGTGGTAATTACAGTATGTCGGACAGGAAATCCAAACTTTCGCCTATCCATCGACCTCAAATACGGCTTAGAATTTTAAACATGTAGTAGCAACTTTACTTGGTTGCTCACTTGAATGTTAACCTAGATCTATTATAATTCACAATAACAACAAAACGTAATATAAATGTGCAATTAGTTGACTAATGGCTTGAATGAATGACTGCTAGTCAACTAGAAAAATCTTTAGTTGGGGACAGCTCTGATTCACAGAAATGAATGCAAATCAAGGATGCAAACTTGATCAAAAATGAGACTATTTCAAATTCATTATTCAGCTCAATTCAGTTCAGTTCAATAAATGTATTAACTTCATAATTTTTGATAAAACAAGATCAATTGAGCTATTTAAGCAGCTCTACTGATTAGTGTCGCTATTCAGCTAAAAGGGATAGTTCACCCAAAAATAAAAATTCTGCCATCATTTACTCACCCTCAAGTTGTTACAAACCTATATGAATTTCCTACTTCTGTTGAACACAAAAGAAGATATCTTCAAGAAAATGGGTAACCAAACAGTTAATGGGCCCCACTGACTTCCATAGTATGTAAAAAATAGGGCGAGTAAATGATGACAGAATTTTCATTTTTGAAAATTAAACTATCCGTTGAAGTCAGTTCAGTGTTGATTTAATAGCATTGCCAATGTTGCAAAATTTGTTTGATTCAACTATAAAGCAGCTCTACCGAAGACAATAGTGTCATTATTCAGTTCAATTTTTGAATCGTCAAATTTGATTTCATGTTGTCAAAGTTTTCACTCAAAATTTGCCTACCCTGCTCTAAGCATCCAATGCGATACCATATCAGACCGTTGGTATCATGACCTATTTTGAATGGCAAATCACTAATCCATAAATCGTTTTAAAGTATTCCGCTTAGAAGATCACGATCAGAGCCCAGGCCACATTCAAAAACACACCGACATGAATGAAGACGGTCAATAGTGTATCGTATGCTGTAACAGTTCTCATGTTAGAGTGCAATTCCTTCTTGTTTGCCTAATTTTAGCTCTTCAATTCCCAAAGGCTCCTTTACCAGAAACAGTCCATGTTGACCAAAATCTAGACACTGTTCCAAAGGAAATTAACAGTGCTGACTGAAATCAAAATGATGCTTTTGAAAATAAAAAAAGGAGAGAATAACCAATGGCATATTGTCAGATTGTTAGCCAGTGATCAATGTCAACCCCTGTTTCCTCATGTTCATTAATGCAAACTAAAAAGCCATCACAACCAACTTTCTCCTTGAGCTCAGAGATGCAGGTGGTGGACAGATTTCAAAGTCTTCAGAGATGGGCAACAGTACCGCTCCAAAGGGGTTACCATAGCAAAAAGTGCAGAAAATGCCACTTCGCAATTTCATCAGTCTTTGATATTTGAGGCATCATTATAGTGTGGCCTGGCAGGCCGCTCGGAGGAATGCCAGACTGATTGTTAGGCCAGATGGAGCATGGCTTTGTTGAGCCACGCTGAATAACTTCAGATAGGCTGGCAGATAGTGTAGATTGGCACACTTGCAGTATGTGCTGCCATCTCCTACCTAACAGTCCTTCCCTCTCAGCATGCTTTTTACAGCTCTTAACCCACTCTCCACTCTTTTGTTTAACAAAGATTCATGTCTGCCCAGACACGGAGAACAACACTGAGCGATTTCCTTAAAAGGAGAAAATATGCTCTTTTGGTGGGAAGCAAGATGGATACATTCCGCAAAACTTAACTGGGGCCCCAGAGTGGGAGAGGACAATATAAAGACACTCATGGTTGTTCACCGTGTCACAAACATTAAAACAAATGTCAGGTGTCCCAGCATTTGATTTGAAAGGTCAGTGTTGTGCATCAGTGCAATAAAGGACAAAAGAAGTATAATTGTAGCCTTTGTATAATGTTTGTGCTTTAAAATATTCCATGGGGAGAATTATTGTTGCAGCAGATGTATGTTTGCTTCCACTATTTCTGTTCCCGACAAAAGCCAAACATCAATATTGCTACCAACCCGTTTTTAAAAAACTATGCATTAAAAAAAAGACACAACCAATCTGTGCTTGATGTTTTGAGCAAGCAATTATGGTCAGCTTTTGAAACAAAGCATTATTCTCTTTCTTTTAAAGGGTTAGTTCATGCAAAAATGAAATTTCTGTCATCAAGTACTCACCCCCATGTCGTTCCACACCAGTAATACCTTCGAAACACAAATCAGAGGGTATCTGATCCACACATAGGCAGCAACGTCATTGCACCTTTTGACGTCCAGGAAGGTTGAAAACATGGTTAAAATAGTCAACATGACTACAGTGGTTCAACGAGAATACTTTTTGTGTGCAAAAACAAAACAAAAATAACGATTTTATTCAACAATTTGAACCGTTGTCATACGTAGTGAACTTAGTGCAGGCTTCCTTGTTTACGTCCAAACGCCAACTCAGTATTGGCCAAAACTGAACACGTGAGCAGCACGACGCATGCATGTGATGCCGACACAGGATCCGGCCAATAATGAGACGGCATTCCGACGTAAACAAGGAAGCCTGCACTACGTATGACAACGGTTCAAATTGTTGAATAAAGTCGTAATTTTTGTTTTGATTTTGTGCACAAAAAGTATTCTCGTCGCTTCATAACATTAAGGTTGAATCACTGTAGTCATGTTGACTATTTTAACCATGTTTTCAACTACCTTTCTGGGGTGCGTTTCCCAAAAGCATCGTTAGCCAACTATAGTCACAAGTTCAATTGAATTCTATTGGTAACGACCGAAATTGCGATGATGGTTGGCTTTGGGAAACTCACCCCTGGACATCAAAAGGTGCAATGACATTGCTGCCTATGTGTGGATTCATATACCCTCGGATTTCATCAAAAAATGCTTAATTTGTGTTCCGAAGATGAATGAAGGTCTTATGGAAGTGGAACGACATGAGGGTGAGTAATAAATGACAGAAATTTCATTTTTGGGTGATCTATCCCTTTAAATAGACAAAATTAGGACAATATTATTCCCATTGTAAATAGAATTATTTAACAAAAATGTAGAAATGCCCTAGAGTGCAAAATGAGCCATCAGTATTGTAAAAAAGGTAAATGACAATTAACAATGACCATGATAAACAAGATGTGCCAAATTCAAGGAAGTGTGGTCTTGGTAGTCATGAACGCTTATACAATGTTCAGGATAATGAAAGAGCTTCTGCAAAGAAAAGGGATTCATTTAAATTATAGTCTCACATACCCAGTTCTCTATAGTCTCAAATATACTTTATAATAAAACTATCATAGCTGCAATTTTAATTAACTCATCTGTCAACATGACGGCAAAGAATTGCAGAGTTGGTGCAAACATACTCACATCGCTTTGATCAAATGATTTCTTAAAGGGTTAGTTCACCCAAAAATGAAAATGATGTCATTAATGACTCACCCTCATGTCGTTCCAAACCCGTAAGACCTCCGTTCATCTTTGGAACACAGTTTAAGATATTTTAGATTTAGTCCGAGAGCTTTCTGTCCCTCCATTGAAAATGTATGTACGGTATACTGTCCATGTCCAGAAAGGTAATAAAAACATCATCAAAGTAGTCCATGTGACATCAGTGGGTTAGTTAGAATTTTAAATATTTAAAATTTAAAATAACAAAAACTACGACTTTATATAGCATTGTCTTCTCTTCCGGGTTTGTTGTCAATCCGCGTTCATGACTCCACAGTGACGCTGCTGATGTGTTATTTGGTGCACCCGAGCTTCGTTTACAGTCTGACGCTGTTTACGCTGTAAACAAAACAACCTTCGCAAACATGTTTAAGGATTTCGCCACAGAGGAATACTTGCATTTTTTTGCTCAGCCATATTTATTTGAACCTGAATACACGGATGAAGAACTAAGAGAGATGGAAGAAGCTCCTACACAGCAGCAACCGCTGTCACAAGCAGCGTCACTGCGGAGCCGTGAACGCGGATTGACAACAGACCTGGAAGAGAAGACAATGCTGAATAAAGTCGTAATTTTTGTTATTTTTGGACCAAAATGTATTTTCGATGCTTCAAAAAATTCAAACCAACCCACTGATGTCACATGGCCTACTTTGATGATGTTTTTATTACCTTTCTGGACATGGACAGTATACCGTACATACATTTTCAATGGAGGGACAGAAAGCTCTCGGACTAAATCTAAAATATCTTAAACTGTGTTCTGAAGATGAACGGAGGTCTTACGGGTGTGGAACGACATGAGGGTGAGTCATTAATGACAGAATTTTCATTTTTGGGTGAACTAACCCTTTAACTGCTGTTTTCTCACTTCTATCATTATTGTTGTGTGTTTACTTTGTTTTTGAGAGGAAAGCACAAGGCACATATTTACATATTCATCTAAAGTCGCTCTAGGTTGCGTGGACGGAGTCTGGATGTTCGTTACCAGTATATCTCTTCAAGGGTATTTCCAACTTCTTTTTTACATCTAAACAAAGATCGAAAAAGAATTTTGCCATGAGTATATCAGAACCTTGCATCACATTCGGTCTCTTGTACTTTATGTTTGCACGAGTGCAAGCATGATCAATTTGCAACTTGCTGGCTGCAGTTCACTTAACGGCCACCAGTGTCGCTAATAACAAGGGTTATTTCTGAATTCCACATATAGCCCCTTTAATTCAACCATCAAGTAAAAAGTAATCACACATTTTACTTACACCTTGAATAAATGTGAGTGTACACATTTTAATACATTTAAAAAAAAAATAATAATATTATTATATAATAAAATATATATTTTTTAATATTATGAATTATTTATAAATATCTTTCTATTTTTTGAGTCACACCTCATGCCATTTTACATCAACTAACCTTGCCTTGTCATAAAAAGTTTTTTTTTTTTTTTTTCTGCAAATGTGAAGGGTCATGACATGAGAAATCTTTTAATCAATTTGCCTTGATTTTGCTTTTAACATTAAAACATCCTGCAAGTTTCAGAGCTTAAAATATCCTCCTAATTATAAACAAAGTATTTATTTAATCAAGCTCCAAAAAATGGCTCGTTTTGATATTTAGTGACCTGTGATGTCACACTGGCAAATATATTTGCACATGACTGCCTCCAGAGCAAGACATCGGCGAATAGTTTTTCATCATCGCACCATAGGCCCCGCCCACTGGTATTCAGTTGCTTAGCGGTTGACATTTGCCTACACTGGAAGTGTGAGCCTCACATCAAAAGCAAACAGTATACAGTATACAGATGTGCATTCAGGGCCCTATTTTATCGATCTAAGTGCATGGTCTAATCTCTAATCTCTTGGTCTAATAGTCTCATCTCCCATTCCCTTTAAAAGCCAGTTGCGCTCGCGCCATGTTGGATTCGCTATTTACATGGCGGAATTTGCAAGCAGAAATACTGAACGCTTCTCTAGTGAGGAAATGGATCTGCTTGTGCATGAGGTTAAAGTGTGTGAGCAGACCATCTACGGGACAAGCTGGATTTCACCAAAGCATTTTGATATTTATGCACACAATAATAATCTTTTACATTGTAATCTTTTTATTTTTAATACTTGGCATGTTTGTGTGTGTAATAAGCAGAGTGTATGCACGTTGTGCACCGACTATAGGCGCGTATTACTAACGCGCTCTTTAAAGCGGAACTCAGTAAGATTTGCGAGGCTCCCCCTATAGGTTCCTTCAGTGAATCACACTGTCGTAAATACTCCAAGCGCAGCTCTGGACTACAATGACTACAACACTCACTAGCGCAATAGTTTTGCAAATACAGTACAAGAAAGAGGAGGTGGGTAATTTGCAAATACAGTACACTCGATGGAGGTGGGTAATTTTCAAAATTGTCTTATAAAGTCATAATATATACATTGTTTTTGAATTACCATGAAGCATTTTGTCACTCTCGCGTGAACGTGAACATGAGGCGAGATTGTGTCGGGTCGATGCAGCTCAACTTGCAAGTGCTGTATTCTGGCATAGATGTGCCAGAGGGGGTTAGTGCACGCCTCAAACACACCACTACAAGTCAATTAACCATTGTAAGGACTTAGAAAACTATTTATGAAGGTAAAAAAAAGTTACTTAGTTCTGCTTTAAATAACAAAACAAATATTGCGGCATTTACTTTAGACCAGGTTTCAGTTGGTCAATGGCGCAGTCTTTTTCAGTTGCCTCAAAATAGCAACACGCCAACAATGCACCTGAACACATCTCGTTTGTGTTTTGTCAGGCTGAAACTAGCAAAAACTTGCGTCGCGCCTGGCGCCGCATTGCACCAGCTGTATGATAGGGCCCTCAGTTTCTGAAATATTCCACACACTTGAGTCTGTTGACAGGACAAATGGAAGAAGAGTGAAAGAATGTTTGCTTTGACGTGTCCAGTTTAAACAGCTTGTTTGCATCTCTTACAGACTTCAGAAGGATCCCAGCATCAGAAACAATTGGATGGTTTATTTTAATTAAGTGGGAAAAAAAAGGGAAGTCCGCACACTGAAAATAACTGCTCCAATAAATAATGCTTATTTAGGCATTATTTAATAAATTATTTATTGGAGCAGTTATTTTCAGTGTGCGAACTTCACTTTTCTTTTTTCATTAGTGTTTTTTTTTTGTTGTCCTGCACCTGAGCCCAGTTTGTTTTTTTGGGGGTTTTTTGGGATGTGCACATCTACTCGATAATTTCGATTATTTTAATTAAGTCCCGGATCACGTTGAAGGATTATATATTTGTTCGGAGCATTTTGTTTTGTCAGCGAGGCACAATGGTAATGGAGAGTTTGCAAAGAAAATTGTTGAAAGATGAAGCAGCCAACTGTATTGAATCTGACAGCAGCTGCATCACAAACCATAATTAAATGATATTTTTCTGTAAATGATGTTTGGATACTGTTTTTAAAACACTTACTCATGGGCAATAGCGAGTGGGCGTTGATACTGTTTCCTATGCAATGATGTCTGCCAATCATAATAGTGGCCATTTACTGACAAGCCTTAAAGGTGCTGCTAGACACGTGCCGATATTCGGTAATGCGATATATCACGATAATGAATATGCACAATATTGTTATCGTGGGCACTTTAAAATACTGTAAATAATAATTTATTACCAGTTATTAAAAATTGTATAATGCATTTAAGAATACTTTCCCCATCAACCGTATATAAAATGCACAACACCGCTGTATTCTGCATCAAAGGGACACGCGCTCAGATGTAAACTAGCCCAATGTGCATGACAAGCACATGGCGGAACGAGTGAAGGAGACGCACTGAATGAACGCACATTCACTCTCTGACAGCAGAGGTTGCTGATGGAACAGCAGAATGCAGCGGTTACCCCGGAAACCCCGCAAACAAAGCAACTGCTAATGAAGTTTTTAAAATGCTTCAAACAGCCATTCATTTTTTTTGTAATCTCAATGTTGTTCATCACAGCACCAAATACTTAATACTCAAAGACTTAATAGGCTATTTAGTTTCAAACTTAAACATTTTTATATTTTAGTCTGGACTATAACATGCCCTAATGATTAGAAGTGTTCTGATTATTTGTTATTGTTCAGTAAAACTTTGAGATATATGGCTTCATTAGTTAACATGTTAAGAAAACGTGAGAAACGTGAGAAAAAAAACTAACAATGATCAGTTGTATTTCTTAACTAACATTAACAAAAAATAATACTTTCTGTAACAAATGTAGCTATTGCTCAATGTTAGGTAATGCATTAAATAATGAGACCTTATTGTAGTGTTACCTGTTGTTCTTTATAGCCAAATTCATTTGCACTTTAATCTGTTTGAAAATTTTACTTTATATATTTTTTGTGTATTGTATTATTGTATTTAAACATTCAGAGTTATTTTTGTTATTACAAAAAGAGTTCTTAAACCTGTTATACTATGACAACACTTTTTTTGCAACTTCTTTCAATATCGTGATAATACTGTATACCATGATAAAAGCTTCAACAATTAATCGCAACATGAAAATTTGATACCGTCACATGACTAGTTGCCGCCCCTTAAAAACAGTTAATTTCAAACAGAGGGGCAGAAAATAATTGTTTTAAGCATATATATTTGTTTATTTTATTTTTTTAGGGGGGCATGGACATAAAAAAATCCATGTCATGACCCCTGTTACGTAACAGTCGGGATCATTAATATGTACGCCCCCAATATTTGCATAAGCCAGCCCACGGTCCCAACATTATCATTATGAAAGGCATTAGACAAGGGCAAAACGTCTGGATCAACAGCTGAATCATCAGACTAGGTAAGCAAGCAAGAACAACAGCGAAAAATGGCAGATGGAGCAATAATAACTGACATGATCCATGATATCATGATATTTTTAGTGATATTTGTAAATTGTCTTTCTAAATGTTTCGTTAGCATGTTGCTAATGTACTGTTAAATGTGGTTAAAGTTACCATCGTTTCTTACTGTATTCACGGAGACAAGAGCCGTCGCTATTTTCATTTTTAAACACTTGCAGTCTGTATAATTCATAAACACAACTTCATTCTTTATAAATCTCTCCAACAGTGTGTAATGTTTGCTTTAGCCACGCAGCATAGCCTCAAACTCATTCAGAATCAATGTAAACAATATAACAGTATACAATACTCACATAATCCAACGCATGCATGCCGCATGCATGACGAACACTTTGTAAAGATCCATTTTGAGGGTTATATTAGCTGTGTAAACTTTGTTACGGCTCTGTTTAAGGCAAGCGCAAGCTCTGTGGGCGGAGAGCACAGGATTTAAAGGGGCCACAGCATAAATCGGCACGTTTATAATGATGCCCCAAAATAGGCAGTTAAAAAAATTTATTTAAAAAAAATCTATGGGGTATTTTGAGCTGAAACTTCACAGACACATTCAGGGGACACCTTAGACTTATATTACATCTTTTAAAAACATAATCTAGGGCATCTTTAAACGCCTTCAATTGGTAATTTTTACCATACTCAATGCTGCGAAAAACATGTTGTAAATAGAAACATTAAAGTATATCTCGGTACAGTGTTTCAAGTACATCAAGCCTTCCATTAATAAAGTAATAAATGTGAAATAAATAAATACAAATAAATTAATTAATTAATGTGTAAGGACATGAATCATTAAATGGTTTCATGCACAGTTATTGTTTTAGTGAAATTAATCTTGCATGTACCACCAGTATTCATGAATAACAACACAAAGAATGTGATGTCTTCACAAAGATGGTAGGCATCTGGTTCTCGGCCAAAATCCAGTCAGCAACAAGAGTAAATATTCACCAGACATAAACACAAGGAGTATTGAAATGCTCACAATCTGTGAAAAAAGACAGAGTGTAGGGGAAGATAAGTTGCAGAAGAAATGATGGCACTGCTGGTGGATAAGGGAGGCTTTGGATAATAGAGATCCAGCTGAGGAGAAGATGAAAAGATTCTCAATGGTGCCAAGAATCTACTCTGCTTTCCAGTTGTGTGCATTTCATTGCAGTTCATATGTTTCACTGAACATGTACACCTGTGTGTATTTAACAGCATATGATTTTAAATGAACAGATGGAAAATTAAAGGTGCTCTAAGTGATCCTGGGTGGAGTAACTTCCTGTTGACGTTCGAAGTGTTGTCAAACAAAACAGAGGCTAGCTAGGCCCTCCTCCTCCTCCTCCCCCTCCCCTCCGTGCTTCCTGAAACAGTCATGAACGCGCATTTAAAATCATTCTTGTCGGTTATTGGCTGGAGCATGTTTATTATGATTCGTGGTCCAGGCTGCACCAGTTTGTTTTTATTGCCGTTTTGGGAGCTTGTGGCGACTACAGAGACTGCGTTTTTTTACAGTGTGTTCAGGGGACAGGCAGCTAGCGGATAGTGAGGAGATGTTTGCTGTATGTGACAAAAAATGACATCGCTTAGAGCACCTTTAACATGAATTTCAGAATTTCTTAAAGGTGCCCAAGAATGCTTTTTCACAAGATGTAATATAAGTCTAAGGTGTCCCCTGAATGTGTCTGTGAAGTTTCAGCTCAAAATCCCCATAGATTTTTTTGAATTAATTTTTTACCTGCCTATTTTGGGGCACATTAACATGCACTGATTTTTTCGCGCGCCGCCCCTTTAATTCGCGTGCTCCCTGCCACATAGCTCTCGATTATATTACAGCAATTTAAAAGTTCCACAGCTAATATAACCCTCAAATGATCTTTACAAGATGTTCGTCATGCATGCTGTATGATGCTTCGAATTATGTGAGTAATATTTATTTTGTTTTATATTTGATTCCTATGAGTTTGAGGTTGTGCTTGTGGCAACGGCTAATGCTACACTTTTGAAGATTTATAAAGAATGAAGTTGTGTTTATGAATTATACAACTGCAAGTGTTTAAAAATGAAAATAGCAATGGCTCTTGTCTCCGTGATCAGTAAGAAACGATGGTAACTTTAACCTCATTTAACAGTCTTAGCAACATGCTAATGAAACATTTAGTAGACAATTTACAAATATCATAAAAATATCATGCTATCATGGATCATGTCAGTTATTATTGCTCCATCTGCCATTTTCGCTGTTATTCTTGCTTACCAAGTCTGTTGATTCACCTGTGCAGATCCAGACGTATGGCTGCCCTTGTCTATGCCTTTCGTAATGTTGGGAACATGGGCTGGCATATGCAAATATTGGGGCGTACACCCCGATGTTACGTAACAGTCGGTGTTATGTTGAGATCCGCGTGTTTTCCGGAAGTTTTTAAACAAATAGATTTACATAAGAAAGAGAAAGCAATGGAGTTTGAAACTCAATGTATGTCTTTTCCATTACTGAACTCTTGTTATTCAACTTGCCGAGGTAAATTCAAATTTTGAATCTAGGGCACCTTTAAAACTTCTGTTGTCCCTTTGCTTCAATGACAGCACCACTCGCGCTGATAGGAACAAAACCTGATGTTCTCCAGTATGATTTGAGATGTTCCGCCTCAATGGAACAATCAAATCTGACCGTCTGTACAGTTTTCACATGATCAATGTCACAAATATGCTTATTATTAGGGGTGTAACGATACGCTCAGGTCACGATACGATACGTATCTCGATACGGAGTTCACGATACGATACGTATCACGGTATTTTGAACAAAATGAAACTGAAATTCAAACAAGATTATTAAAAAAACTAATAATTAATTAACAACAAATAATTTTCCTTGTTGTACATACAAGATCACATTTCAATAAAATAAATAAATATAAAATTTTAATAAAAACCTTCTGTATTCAAATTAACATTATAGGGCTGTCTGTCATGAAAAAAAATGTTAAATTTAACTAACTTAGAATTATGAATAGGGGCCGTTCAAATCGCGTCTAAAAGCGCGTGAAGGCGCGGCTGCACCGCTTCTCCTTCTTTCCAAAGCGCTTGCGCTCCTGTGGCGTCGGTCGTTGCTATGCAACCATGACTGAGCTCTCCAAGAGGATCAGGATGTTTCTGCAAAGGATAAATGATTTCTGCCCTTGCATTAGTTTTACTACGAGATATATTGATGGAGATAAGATATAAAAACCACCATGTACAGCTATGATCAGCTGTTCGGCTGAGCTTTTGATGTTTTGTTACGGAAAGGCCATAGCTGATCGGTTGATTCTTGTCACACGACCTGCGGTGCGCTTGCGGCATTCTGAGAAGTTGGGAATTGCATGCGCGTCGCGACCGCATTGATCCATTTAGCGCGCCTGCCGCGCAGCTACATTTGAAAATAATAACTATGCACGCGGAAAAGACGCAATATGTGAACGGGCCCACAGAACTTCTTAAAGCAAAGCATCGCAAGCGTCTTTTGCTTTTCTGTGACACAGCTGTTGCTGTGCACTGTGGTGAAAGAAAGCCACGACTTTTCTCACTCGACCATGCAAGAGACTGACATGAGAAACGTTTAAACCTTGCAAGATTCAATGTGTGCCCGAAACACTTACTGAACAGAGAGCTGATTAGCACACCATCTACGAAAATCGTTACACCCCTAATACTTATAGAATTTAAAAATGTGGTAGCTTGGATCTGGACAGGAAGGATAACTCTGGGAGTTGGAAGGGGTGTGTCGCGATTCTGCCTTCTCACATCGCGATACAGGTTCGTGGACCTGCGTATCGCGATTTCGGTTTCATATCGCATATCGTTACAGCCCTACTTATTATATAGAGTTGCAGAGATGCAGAATATTAAATATTTATTCTTCATTTAACATTTTTTTTACCATACACTTTTCAAAATCCTAAAACTTCCTGTTTTTTTCCAGGTTTTGGTTCCCAGATATTTAACATGTTCTTAAACTTTGCATTTTTGCACATTATACTATTCTAAACAAAACGATGTACCATATACCATGTCTTCTGCTCTGCTAAATGAAGCTCATTTGCCATTTTGCACTTTACCATAATTTATTTATAGGCTATGCTATGCTATGCTGTATTACTACTCACATGTCTGGTTAGATGCTTGCACAAGCACAATAAAGTTGAATCTAATCTAATAAAAAATGTATAGTATATTTTGAAATGCACACGTTCTCTTCAGAAAACACTGTGCATGAACTATATAATCTGCATTTGAATATGTACTTTTTTTCTCCCTTTCAAAGTTGATAAACAGAATCAACAGGTGGACACACCAGACTGGCTGTCTGCCTATATTCACAATACATCACATTAGGAAAGTAATGAAGGCATGGCCGGAGACAGGTTTGATGGATGGTTATGATTATGCTCATACCACAGAACTCAAGGTGTCCTAGTGACCAAGATCACTTGCATAAAATGAGAACAGCTCAATTGCATATGCATAATGGCATCAGTAATGCAAATCATCAGCACTTTATTCCGGTTAATTTTATGGACACCTTCAAAACAACATTGATCAGATATAAGTGGCACCTACTGTGGGCTCTTTGGGTAGAAAGGCAGGGTGACATGATTGAGGTCGTGAATATCAAAGGCTGTAGGTTCGGCAGAGATCGCCTGTCTCTTGGTCCTCTGCTGCTCTTGAAGGACACTCTGCTTGTGGACTTGTTGCGTTGCCGGTCTTATAACTGATCGGTATTTGTCTAACTCATTCTGAAGCTTCTGGATCAGTTCATCTTTCTGGTCCAGCTCCAACTCCAGTTCATCAATAAGCGCGTCTCTCTGTCTCAATTCTTCAATCTTCTCCTGTAACGCGTACTGGAGATCGCGTAAAGTGCCCATTTCTCCACACAGTTTGTGATCCGCAGCCGTTACCAACTTGGCGAACGGTCAGTTTTCGGTCATGAAATTAAGACAAACCGCTTTTGCTCGTATGTTCCGTGACAATGTTGCCAAAATTCGCCGCGCCAATCCACCGGCGTGCTTTCAGATTACTTATACCGGAGGAATGAACGGGGAAACACCCACGGCGTCAGCAGACATCACATTCGGGAGACGAAGTTTCACAGGGCATTAATTTTTTTTTTGTCCAAATACGTCAGTCGCAGCTGTGGAGCGCGTCGAGCGCGAGTGGAACGCCATGAGCGCGCAGCGAGAGCAGCATGCTCGTGGATCCCTGACGAGCCAATGGGGAAAGACTCGAGCGCGCACCTGTAACAGCCGCTGAGAGCTTTCAAGTGCGCTCCCTTACACCAGCACTTGAGCACATTTTAACAGTAGTTTCAATAACAGTTCCTTTACAGTAATCAAAGCGAAAATGTTCCCAATTGAAATTTAACGTCTTTGTTGTTGTTGTTGTTGTTTACCGATTTACACTCCTAAAATGTGCAAATCAGGCATCAAATTAAATACATGGACACAGAAAATAGGCAGAAAATGTGCCACCTTTGTATTTTGTTGTTTTCTCATCGATATCTCAGTGGTTAGTAGTTTTTGTGAAAGGCTTATTTCCTATTTCATAAAACACTTCCTGAACTAAAAGTGCTTTTTACATTTTTAAGAAATATCACTGTAAAAAAAGGTTTTCATTGTCTTTAACTTCAGATGCAAATATATATATATATATATATATATATATATATATATATATATATATATATATATATACACCTGTTTGCCTTAAAATTTTGAGTTCATTTAATGAATTTTCAGTTAATACAATGAAGGTGATTGGTTTAATCAACAGAAACTCAAAATATTATGTTATCTGAACACATTAATTATCTAAGTTGATTTGACAAAAGAAAAACTGTTGTGATAATAAATCTTTTTTTTTTTTTTTTTTTTTTTTTTACATTGTCTACAGATAGAAGGAATCCATAAACATTTAACACAGCTGTAATTATTCCGCTTGGGATCATTTTAAGTTCATATCTTACTGATATGCATTTACTGCAGCCTCTCACTGTACAGTAACACTTGAATACAACACTAATGATGTCCATGTGCACAAAGCTTCTGTGGCATTTGTTTACACAACCTGTGCAGCTACTTCTATACTTCATCAGTGCAGAACAAGCTGTATGTCCAGATGATGCTCTGGAGTTCTACTGCATGATTCATCTTTACAACCCCTGACATCATCTGGATCCTTCCCATTAACTCACGACCAGCTGGTGCTCCATGTCACCTCATTAACTGCACCACTGTCTGGTTGAGGGGAAAAAAAGCTAAAAATGTTACTTTGAGAATGAAATTGCTACACTTGTCTGCTCTCTGTACACTTGCTGTGTATTACGCTATCAGAAAGCCTGTTAGAAACCCATGGAATCCTAGAATATTATAATTACAAATTATCATTAAATAAAACTAAATTATTATTTAAAAAAATCAATACTTGCAACAGTAATAAACTCTAGAAAAATCTAAATTTAAAACATTAACAAAAACTATAATAGTAATGATAGTAAAATAGCAAAGTAATTTACAGTGTGCTCTTTGTCGTCTCGTCTCATATTGTCTTGTTTTGTGTGAATCTTTTTAATTAGAAATTCAGTTGTGATTCACACTGGTGTTTTCCTCCATGTGTTAAATAAAATAACAAAAGGTTTTGAATTTTGAGTGTGAATCACAGCTGAATTCTTGACTAAAACATATATAATAAATATGTTTTAGTCAAGTGTAATATATATATATATATATATATATATATATATATATATATATATATATATATATATATACACACATATATATAATTATTAAGGTAAAAGATGATATATGCCAAGAACACAGAATCTTTAAAAATAGGATCAAAAGCGCCCTCTAGTGGAGAAAATCTGCAACATACCCAGACAAAGGTAAATAAAGATTTAACACGAACTGCTGAAAATAACACAATTCAACAATAACATCAGTAGCTGAAAAGAATTGCTTATATATGTATATAGAATTGCTTTATATATATATATATATATATATATATATACAGTACAGTCCAAAAGTTTGGAACCACTAAGATTTTAATGTTTTTAAAAGAAGTTTCGTCTGCTCACCAAGGCTACATTTATTTAATTAAAAATAGAGTAAAAACAGTAATATTGTGAAATATTATTACAATTTAAAATAACTGTTTTCTATTTGAATATATTTCACAAAGTAATTTATTCCTGTGATGGCAAAGCTGAATTTTCAGCATCATTACTCCAGTCTTCAGTGTCACATGATCCTTCAGAAATCATTCTAATATGCTGATCTGCTGCTCAAGAAACATTTAATGTGTACAATTGTACAAAATATTTGTGTACAATATTTTTTTTCAGGATTATTTGATGAATAGAAAGTTCAAAAGAACAGTGTTTATCTGAAATCTAATCTTTTGTAACATTATAAATGTCTTTACTGCCACTTTTGATTGATTTAATGCATCCTTGCTGAATAAAAGTATTCATTTCTTTAATTTCTTTTCAAAAAAATAAAAATAAAGATTCTTACTGACCCCAAACTTTTGAACGGTAGTGTATAATGCTACAGAAGCTTTGTATTTCAGATAAATGCTGTTCTTTTGAACTTTCTATTCATCAAGGAATCCTGAAAAAAAAAAAGTACACAACTGTTTTCAACATTGAAAATAATCATAAATGTTTATTGAGCAGCAAATCAGCATATTAGAATGATTTCTGAAGGATCATGTGACACTTGAAGACTGGAGTAACGATGCTGACACAGGAATAAATTACTTTGTCAAATATATTTAAATAGTACACAGTTATTTTAAATTGTAATAATATTTCACAATATTACTGTTTTTTACTGTATTTTTAATTAAATAAATGTAGCCTTGGTGAGCAGACGAAACTTCTTTTAAAAACATTAAAAATCTTAGTGGTTCCAAACTTTTGGACTGTACTGTATATATATATATATATATATATATATATATATATATATATATATATATATATATATATATATATATATAAATAGAAAGATTAAGCTGTAGAAATCAAACTGTTATATTTGTTATATTTTCACTACACTGTACAACATTTTCTTGTTTTATATACCATTCTGTTAGTTTGGCAGAAAGCCTATTAATAAAGTGGTTAATAAATGTCCTGAATCTTGAAACCCACAATGTAGCACACAAACCTCACTAGGGACATTATTCAGTATCTAGTCCATGCCTTCCTTTTAAATGATTTCCATGTGCACTGCCCTAAAATGAATGTGAATCTCATTTATCATGCATAGCAGAAAAGACCAATTAAGCACTATTGACGAGGCTCGGTCGTTCTCGCAAACCATTTACAAGAACTGGAGACCAGACGCAGATCAAAGTGTCTGAGCCAATGTGGACGTGAGAGATGTGATGCTAATGTGGAAGGCCTGAGCCCGTATCTGCAGGACAAGCACAGGAAAGATAACACACTTTCCATTCTCGAGTGTTTTTCAAGCAGCTTGTTGATTATATAAGGAGTTCTACATTAGAACACACAGGATCAGAGGAGAGGCAGGCAGTATTTGTCAAAGTGATCGCTTTTTATCAGTCACAAAACCTGACTACTGAACATACAGTGTATATGACTGACGCTATATTAAAATAAGAACAAATGCATAAATGTTTAAAATGCTAATAATTTTGTGGAATATTATTAACAATATAATAGAATAAGAAATATCCAAAGAAATATCATTAAAAATATATAAAATATAATTTATGCTCAAGAAAAATTTCTTATTATTATCAGTGTTGAAAACTTTTTTTGCTGCTTAATATTTTCTTCTTTTCAAAAGTTTGGGGTAAGATTAAATAAATAATATAATAATAATAATAATAATACTTTTGTTCAGCAAGGATGCATTAAACTGATTAAAATTGATAGTAAAGACATTGATAATGTTACAAAATCATGACAAACCATATTCTACAAATATTACATGATATATTAAAATAGAAAACAGTTTTTTTAAATTGCTATATTTCATAATATCAAATATATATATATATATATACATACATACATATATATATATATATATATATATATATATATATATATACATACATATATATATATATTAGATGAAAGACTAATATTATACAAGGTGATCTTAAAACTCAAATATGCTGAAATATTAACAGGAAAAATTTTATATTTAATTAAGATTTAATGTTAACATACCTTACATTTTATACATAACTTGGTTATATATTTTAGAGGAGCTTAATTTAAACCTAAAAATATTTTTACCCTTAAATAGGCTACTTCTGGAGAAAAGAAAAAAAAAAAGCTTAAACTGAATAATATGTAATGAACACTTCAGTGATCAGTGGCCTAGAAAAAGCTTTTTATCCTACATGGGGAGGGGTCCACCGTCATGATGGCTGCCATGTTGAGATCACATGACACAGCTAAATACTTATAGTGCTTAATAGTACTTGGTTAGCACTAAAAAAAAAAAAAAAAAATATATATATATATATATATATATATATATATATATATATATATATGTTCTATATAGTATGATGAATGCATGTAGTATGAATGCAATCAAGATGTACTACATCTTGTGATGTTGTCATTATCATGTGACCTACCAGCATCGGTTATGTCACTTCACTGCCATTCGCAAATCCTCTCCCTTTGCCTTATGGGATAGTAAATTGTCTATCTATCATATGCATGCTTCAGAATCTTGCCGGAAGTAGTAGGTCATCCGGGTACTTTTAGCCATATGAATACTGTGAATTCAGACATACTTATTTTATCACATGCTATTTTACTATATAGTAGAGAAGGATGTGATTTCAGCCTGAGTGCAGCTTTCAGTGCCTGTTACCTCACTTTGCTTTAATATCAACCCTTCATGAGGTGATGACATTTTACTGACATCTAGTGGCTACTAACAGGAAGTTATTTTACTTTTCAGTTATTTTAAATGGCAGCCAGTAGTTAAAAGAACTACCAAGACTGCTTATTACAACCCCAAAGTGTTTATTATTTTCCAAAGCAAAATAAAAATGTAGCATAGATCTCAGTCATATTCAGCAATCCACAGCTCCCACTGCCCCCTGCAGAAGTTAATAAAGATATTCATTTACAGAAATGGGGTTTACTTATTCTCACTAAATGTGGGACATTTCACGTGTTTCCAGGAAAAGTTGAAAGTTATAATATATGAATCCTAAATATAGCAGTGAATATCTATGACATTAAATATTTAACAGACAGCATTAAATATTCAACAAGGTTAGAGTTGTACAGAAGGCCTATTGGACATTGAGAAAGTGTGAAAGAGTGCTTTTAGACCTACAGTAAGAGCATTAGACCAGATGTGAACTTTTATGTAAATGCATTATATTAGGCATTACGGACCAAGATTATATATGTTAATGTCAGCTAATTGCATCGCTTGATGCCATGCTATAAACTCTTTAATAAAACAAAAAACTTGTAACCTGCATTGAACCTGCTTCTCATTTTATCCATTACAAGTTCAGATGCAAAAACTGCTGAAAGTAAAATAAAACATTTTAACCCCGAACCATATCCCACACTTTCCAAAAATGGAACTTAATGACAATTAAGAAAGCATGTGCTACACTCGTATAATTCCCAGAAAGGAACAAGTTGTACTTTTAAAAAGTACTGAACCTTGGGAGAAATATATAGCAGGTCAGTTACAATACACTACTAAGTACTCAAAAGTACTCGTGACTCATTACTTGCTTCTAAGAACTGATTTTTCCAATGAATACTATGGTGATGCACATCTGCAATACAATCAAGCTCAGAAAAAGAAAAGTTCAGCAACCACTCTGCACCAATATGCTGCAATCTTACTTGTCTAACAATCAATTCATTCTTAAACAGTAAAACATGGAGTTTGCCTCAGCTGTTCACATTCAGAGCGAGAAAACTGTTTTTGTTTGTTTGATACTAATAATCAAAAGTTTAACGTCATTTTTCTCAGTTCCAGATAACATACTTGCCAGGTTTAGTATAGCCTAGTATAGTAACCTATAGTCATACAATGTAACAAAATCTTATATAGTTTGTATAGTCACGTATAAATTGTATTCTGTATCCCTTGCTGACAGGGAACATTCTCAGAACTTCCCTAACGTTCTGGCAAGGTTGACTCAAAGTTAATGGGAAACGTTAGCAAACGTTCTTAGAACATATTTTTGTTAGCTGGGATAGTGTAGTCGCGTGTGCAAATCTAATCTTGATCTAAGTGTAGTAGTTTTAGTCACACTGCGGGGTAACAGAGACTCGACTCGGACGGAAACCATTCACACACAGTCTGGTGGTGACACCGATGCAAAAACGCACGTCTATAGATAGTAAATGAAGGGCTCTTACCTGTCCGACTTGGGGTGTTTGCGCAAAGCTTCGCTTGTCAAGGTCTGCGGTTCCGCTGAGATGCCCTGCGCGCGCCTGGTTCTGGGTCCAATAGCGCTCGGCAGCACTGACTGACATTTGTGCAGCTTTCTCTTCAGTTCATTCACCTCCCGCTCCTTTGCCGACAGCAGCCTCTCCATTTCTTTTATCCTCTCCTCTTTTATGAGCAGCATCTTGGCAAATTCTTCGTCTAATTCACTCATGTTTGAAGTTTGAACAGAAGAACTCCCGCGGAATGATGTCTTAACTCTATCAGTCAAGATTCACTTTACCACAGAGCAGCTGCGCTCCGTGCGCACCCTTCCTGCAGACTAGGACGATTGTTTCATTCAGAAACCAATTAGATGTTCTTCTCCCTCCTTCCCCTGAGAGAGCTGCTTATGGTCACTCCGCAAACGCGTTCTTAACACACAATCGAATCGAGCCTCAAATAGAGTCAGTCATATATGATTGGTGACGTGCCTTAGTGTGTATATCCACTCAGACACTTAAAAGTACAGATGTACAGATAGTTTATAATAATTAAAACAAACTATAGATAAATACATAAATAAAAATATTATTTATATCTCAGTAACAATCAAAAACCACACAAACTAATACATTTCCATTTGTTCATTCATTCATTCATTCAGTCATTCATTTAATATTTTAGAATGTATTATTTCGTGTGATTGTTTTTGTTACTGAAACATACATTTTATTAGGTATATATATATATATATATATATATATATATATATATATATATATATATACAGTGGGTACAGAAAGTATTCAGACCCCCTTAAATTTTTCACTCTTTGTTATATTGCAACCATTTGCTAAAATCATTTAAGTTCATTTTTTTTTCCTCATTAATGTACACACAGCACCCCATATTGACAGAAAAACACAGAATTGTTGACATTTTTGCAGATTTATTAAAAAAGAAAAACTGAAATATCACATGGTCCTAAGTATTCAGACCCTTTGCTCAGTATTTAGTAGAAGCACCCTTTTGATCTAATACAGCCATGAGTCTTTTTGGGAAAGATGCAACAAGTTTTTCACACCTGGATTTGGGGATCCTCTGCCATTTCCTCCTTGCAGATCTGTCAGGTTGGATGGTAAACGTTGGTGGACAGCCATTTTTAGGTCTCTCCAGAGATGCTCCAATTGGGTTTAAGTCAGGGCTCTGGCTGGGCCATTCAAGAACAGTCACAGGAGTTGTTGTGAAGCCACTCCTTCGTTATTTTAGCTGTGTGCTTAGGGTCATTGTCTTGTTGGAAGGTAAACCTTCGGCCCAGTCTGAGGTCCTGAGCACTTTGGAGAAGGTTTTCATCCAGATATCCCTGTACTTGGCCGCATTCATCTTTCCCTCGATTGCAACCAGTCGTCCTGTCCCTGCAGCTGAAAAACACCCCCACAGCATGATGCTGCCACCACCATGCTTCACTGTTGGGACTGTATTGGACAGGTGATGAGCAGTGCCTGGTTTTCTCCACACATACCGCTTAGAATTAAGGCCAAAATGTTCTATCTTGGTCTCATCAGACCAGAGAATCTTATTTCTCACCATCTTCAGTCCTTCAGGTGTTTTTTAGCAAACTCCATGCGGGC
Organism: Megalobrama amblycephala; assembly: GCF_018812025.1. NCBI lineage: Eukaryota > Metazoa > Chordata > Actinopteri > Cypriniformes > Xenocyprididae > Megalobrama > Megalobrama amblycephala. Next base: position 5,689,938 of record NC_063063.1, on the reverse strand, counting down.
TTTCATGTGTCTTGCACTGAGAAGAGGCTTCCGTCGGGCCACTCTGCCATAAAGCCCCGACTGGTGGAGGGCTGCAGTGATGGTTGACTTTCTACAACTTTCTCCCATCTCCCGACTGCATCTCTGGAGCTCAGCCACAGTGATCTTTGGGTTCTTCTTTACCTCTCTCACCAAGGCTCTTCTTCCCCGATAGCTCAGTTTGGCCGGATGGCCAGCTCTAGGAAGGGTTCTGGTCGTCCCAAACTTCTTCCATTTAAGGATTATGGAGGTCACTGTGCTCTTAGGAACCTTAAGTGCAACAGAAATGTTTTTGTAACCTTGGCCAGATCTGTGCCTTCCCACAATTCTGTCTCTGAGTTCTTCGGGCAGTTCCTTTGACCTCATGATTCTCATTTGCTCTGACATGCACTGTGAGCTGTAAGGTCTTATATAGACAGGTGTGTGGCTTTCCTAATCAAGTCCAATCTGTATAATCAAACACAGCTGGACTCAAATGAAGGTGTAGAACTATCTCAAGGATGATCAGAAGAAATGGACAGCACCTGAGTTAAATATATGAGTGTCACAGCAAAGGGTCTGAATACTTAGGTCCATGTGATATTTCAGTTTTTCTTTTTTTTAATAAATCTGCAAAAATGTCAACAATTCTGTGTTTTTCTGTCAATATGGGGTGCTGTGTGTACATTAATGAGGATTTTTTTTTATGTATTTATGTATTGTTTACACTGCAAAAAATGCTGTTCTTACTTAGAATTTTTGTCTTATTTCCAGTCCAAATATCTAAAAATTCTTAAATCAAGAAGCAGTTTTTTGACAAGTAAAAATTATTTTCTTCTTTTTGGAAAAAAAAAAAAAAACGGTCAGAGTTTTTCCTTAAAACAAGCAAAATAATCTGCCAATGGGTAAGCAAAAAAATCTTAATCCAAACTGAAAACAAGATTATATAGCTTATTTTTGATTTGAAATAAGATTATTTTGCTTACCCCACTGGCAGATTATTTTGCTTGTTTTAAGGACAAACTCACTTAATTTTAACTTATTTTTCCTGAAAACAAGAAAATAATTTTTACTTGTCAAGAAAATGCTTCTTGAATTTAAGAACTTTAAGATATTTTGACTAGAAACAAGACCAAAAACTCCAAGTAAGAACAACATTTTTTGCAGTGTATTTGTTTGTTTGTTTGTTTTTATTGATGGTTAGGTTAGTTTTAGCATCTGAGTTCTGGAAATGTTAATATATATTTTTTTCTGGCTTCTTATACCCATGTAGTTATGTAATCAACTAACCAGAGTCACTGATGCTATTTGTGATATTCTGAGTAAGTACAAGGGGGGGAAATGCTGTTTTAAATTTGTTCTTCTCTTATTTTACTTTATCCGGTGGCTTATAATACAGTCAGTCTTTCTGAATTCAGTGAAATCTGTTATTTCCAGCCTCTGAATGGAAACACCTCAAATGCATATTGCGGCCTTGGCTCAATACCTAGTCATCCAAGAAAAGCAAAAGTTAATCTTTACAAAAGCCACTGGTCTATTATATGGAAAAAGATTTGACTGTTCAACCATATACACATGGTTAAGACTAAGACCTTAGTACACAACAACTATGTCAGTTTTCAATTTTGACTTTATTAATTCGCAAAAACAATATAGCCCTTTTTGTTTGTTTGGTTATTTTTCTTCTCCGTCTGACTGATCAGGTCACCTTGACTTCTGTTCTCTCTGCTTTGTTTATGACACACAAGGGAAAACCTGCTGTGATTCACAAAATTTGAGCATGCTTGGTTATCTCATCCCAATGAGGCAATGCCATCCGCAGCTCTCCAGGGGAAGGAGTATCAGCTTTCAGACAGACATTCAATGGTCTGACAGTCAATGGTCTTCCTGTAATGCATACGATTTCTCTCATCGAAACTGTAGCACGTCCCTAAGTGAAGACAGGATGTTGCAAAATCAATGATGTTTATGTCATCGTGCGCCTCTACTGCGGGATTTATCTAAATGGAAGGAGGAGGAGACGCTGCCTGAGCTGATGTTGCTGAGAGACTGTGATGGAAAGGAGGGGGCTGGGAGTCTTAAGTACAGATTTACTCAATACGAATGCAGAAGAGCACTTAAAGGGATAGCTCACCCAAAAATATAATCTACTCACCCTCATGTCCATTCAAGTAGTCCATACAACTTGTGCACTACATTTCAAGCATTTTGAAGTCCTAATATAACTTAATACACCAGATAAACAAGTGCAAGGCGATCTTTAGAATTTTGTTTTTGAAGTTCTGTTTTCGCAGTAGCTCTGTATATTTCTATGGCATTGCTGAAAAGAGTATTTAGCTGGTGAAGTGGATTTTCTTATTGTAGAGTTAACGAAAGTTATCATAAGCGCTGTTGTGTTGGAAACGGATGTCATAACAAATGTCAGTAGACCGGGAAGATTTTAAAACGAAAGGTTCATACATAAATCTGTAAGATCTTACCTTCATGCTGTGGAAATACAAACTGGAAGACAGAACACAACGAGCACAGTGCTGAAAAAGGGCGGGGCTACATAAGGTATATAGCTTTATGTGAGAATCAGAGCTAAATTTAAGGCATGCAGATGCATCACACCAAGTTTGGCGCCAAACACCATTGGTTCCCACATGTTATAACTAAACTTGACATGCTAGTTTGAATAAGGAATTTGAAGAGCATTTAGATGCATACTGTACAGAAGCCTATATTTGTCCAGTGAAAAGTGAGGGAGTGAGTCACATTTAGAACGCTGCAGTTATGACATTTTTGTAGGCCAACCTGGAAGTTAGCATCACTCTTGTTCACTCGACAAAAACCCAATAAGACTTTTCATTTGGCTTTTGGTTTATTGCATAAAATAAGCACCTAGCTCAAGATACCCCACAGATCAAATAGCTTGTCCTATTTGCCCCCATTTGGGTGTGAGCTTTAACAGCTGGCATTTCGGTTGCGGTTCAGCCTTACATTGTTCAAACCAGAGTCGGACACTGATGGAGAGACTCAGGAAGAAGTTACAACTTTTAGAATGCATCTGGATGTTTCTGAATGGTTAGTGGATAAATTTATATAGTTGCTGTGGAGTTGGTTCAACTCATCGACTAGCATGCGCCGTCATGTTAATCTTTTGTGCAAATCCAGCATTGAATTGACCCTCGTTTGTGAAGCAGTTGGGCGTATAATGACGGCATGGCAACAACACTCTACTGCAACAACTCTTCTTGTTGCATGTTCCCGGGGGCAGGGTTTACGTACATTTTAGGGTTAGTGATGTCACTACCCGGGAAGAAGCTGTAGTCCTTAAAGATTTTTTTTTTTTTTAAGAAAATATCTCCCTTTGCACTGAACTTTGAGTGTCGTAACTTTGCAACTTAACTTTATGCTATAACAGCAACATTACACACTAACTAAAGTTAAAAAGGTGAAATCATAATCAACCACCCCTTTAAATAATTTCTACCTAAGGCATAAGCTACACAAAAAAAAGGGGTAGGGCTTGCTTGAGTTGCGTTTAGTAAGGTGTTGAAACTCGCAGTTATGGTAAGGGGCATGACATTTCCAAAACACGCTCGAAGGGCTTGACCAATCACAACACACTGATCCAACCGACCAATCAGAGCACATTGCATTTTTTGGAAGGAGGGGCTTCATAGAGTCAGGAACTAAACAGAGTGTTACTGACAGACTGGGAATAGAGGAACTGCAACAATGTAAAATATATGAAAAATAATGTTTTGGGGGTTTTTTTGTTTTTGTTTTTTTTTTACATTCAAGTGTAAAAATCTTAATCTAGTAGACCCCAAAAACAAATTCAAGACTTTGAAAAGAGTCATAATAGCCTTTAAGCTTCCAACAGCTTTTTTGGTCTTTATTTAAAAAAAAACTTTTTTCTTGAAAGTTTGTGTTAGAATAGTTTGCAAGAGCGTGGTTATAAATATAATGAAGTTGTGAAAGCAGACTAGTGCGTTGATGAGTTTTCCTATTCGGTGTGTCCATGACAACATTTGTAGTCCCATATAGCCAATTATTAGAAACTGAATTTTCAAAACAAGTAAAGGCTTTAAAAAATCACAAGGGACTGTTACTGATCTATTTTATATCGTAGAATAAAATGTAAAAGTATTTTGAGCTTGTGTTAACCACAGACCTTATTTCAGACATTTAACCAAAAACACATAAAAAAAAAAAACAAAAAAACATTGACTTTGGGAAGATGGAACTGGAACCAAATTCTTTGCAGCTTGACAGGTATGTATGAAATGTTGTTGAATACAAGAAAGCTGCATGAAGAGTCTTCAAATATTCTCTGCAGGATATTAAAGTGAGTGAATAATGACAGTTTTTGAACTATTCCTTTGTACCCCAGAAGAGAGTTGAAGAAAGAAATATTGCTTCAAGTCACCATGATGTGGGCATTGTTTGTTATTTTGCAGTTTTTCAATGGGACTTCAATGGCATGGATTTATTTTTAGGATACCATCTTCACTCTGATCTCCAGTGGTGGAACAGATTACTTCCCTGGCTGTTCTAATTGCCAGGGGATGAAACTCGTCTTTTCAACACCTCTCTCATCCGCTGAAGCTGCAGTGCTCAGATCTTACTCCTGCCAGGATGTGATTCTCAAGTGCTCTCATACAAATTCCCGGAGACTGGACCCAGCTGACAGAACACTCAGAAGATGATGCAGATGATGAAGAATAACTAAGATTTGCATTTATCTGATTAAATATTATTACAATTTGAAAGAACATTTTCTATTTTATTATATTAAAACACATCATTTATATGTTTTATTAATATTAAACACATTAATTCATGTGATTTTCAGCATCATTACTCCAGTCTTCAGTGTCACATGATCCTTCAGAAATCATTCTAATATGATAGTGTACTTTCTAAGGTGTCGTGTCTTGATGCTGTGCCAATATTGTATGCAAAACAATCACTCCAATAACTCTGAAATTCAAATGTAATTTTTCGCCTCACAAAGCTAAGAAAGAACAAATGGGAGGGCAACAGATGGTCATTCTAATCCTAAAGCAGCAACTCTAAAACATTACTCAGCCCTCGGGCTGTAGAGACACTCAAATTCAACAGAGGTCCTTGAGTGCCTGTCTCACCCCACCACCGTGCCTATATCCATGGAGCGAGTGTACGGATGAAAAGGTCAGGGCACTTGTATCAGAGTGGTTTCGACAAAACAATAAGAAGCTGTCAGGATAGGTAAGCTCCAGTGTGTAGCACCAGGAAAATGGGAAGAACCTCTTTATATGACATATCGCGATACATCGAATGGTATATCTTTTAAAATATTATGCATCAGAGCTGGTACAATTTTGGAAGATGATGTTAGGTCAGCTTCATGATTTAATGATTATCAGACATAATCATTAAATCATGAGGGTGACTGACGAATTTTTAGCTAGTCTTAAAGGGACACCCTTGTGAAAAAGACATGTGCTTAACTATACTGAATGTGCACTTCAAAACTTTAAAAAGTATATTTTTAAAAAGCTGTACTTGCAGATAATATAATGTTAGGGGCACTTCTTAAACGTTAACTTTGTACAGTACATTTTAATCGTTTCTTTTGTCATGCTTTAAGTACACTTATTTTGTTGTGTTGACTATGATAATGCACATGTTAAGTACATGATTGCAATTTTAACTGTAATGTCTTATTTGATATTACATTTAATGTATTTTAGATGCACTAAATTGCAACTTTATCATTACATTAAAGCATATTTTAGATTACCATAAATACTTGTCAGTACATTCAACAGTACATTTTAACCATATTTCAAAGGCAGTAGAAGTAAATGAGTCAAAATCTGCTAAGGGTTAAGCCCCAAGAAGCTTCACAGGGCTTATTGCTTTTATAAAATATTAAAATATTAAAGCCAAAGAAAAATGTATCAATGGAACTTTCATGAAGTAAAATGATTAAAAGACTTCCTTCTGCTCGAAAAAATAGTCCCTGACCATGAACAGCAACAGAAGTTACATTTATTACGCCATTAGATGGCGGCAAAGATTGTCTTTATGAGCGAGTCATTCAGTCGCAAAGACTTTTATATTGAAACTTGTTGTGAACTCGGAACAAGACGAAAATGACAAATGCTTTGACCAGTGGCGTAACTTTGTTTTAAAAAGTGGGTGGGACAGGAATGTGTATGTGTGTGTGTGTGTGGGGGGGGGGGGGTATTGTAATTGTATTATTACAATAATAATAATAATATGATATTAAAATTAATATTATAGTTTCTTCCTTACATCTGCTATAATACAATGTCTCGAAAGTATGCATATTAGTTAGTAAATACGTGGATCCGCTGTTTGATATAGGTTGTCCTGATGGACTGGAGGCAATATTTTCGTTTAGCATGCAAGAGATTCTGGGTTCGAATCCAACCATGTATGATTTTTTTTTTTTTCATTAAAACCGAGATGCCGCGAGATGTTTCAAAAAGTGGTGGGGACAATATCGACCCTTTCAAAAAGTGGTGGGGACATGTTCCACCCGTCCCACCCGCAAATTACGCCTATGGCTTTGACTATAGTGCTGTCAGTGTCAGCAGGGCACGGGAAAACATGTTAATGTTAAATGTTAAAAGGACAAGATTGACTGTCAGGATGGTTAGGATGCTCTAACAAACAGTATTTGTTCATAGTGACACAAAATCACCACTTTTTGAAGAAATCTACCAGTTGAATATGTAGGCCCATACAGTATCACTAGTTGGTTCAAGTTGGGTCGTTGCTTTAACTGCATTCAAAGTCAAAGGTGAGCAGACATAGTTGGAAACAGCAAAAGTGAATATAGGAGAAGGTAAGAAGATACAAGGGCTATTCATCCACTAAACAAAAAAAAAAAAAAACTATATTTATACATAATTGTGATTTCATGATAAAACTTGTGAAAAGATGTCTTTCAGTATAGTGTAGCTCGGCATATATGTAATATAATAGTGGAGCTCGGCAACTGCATTTACCAAAAGATGGGCAAAAAGCTTACACTAAAACATGTCAAATTATCCATGTTATTCCCATGAATGAAAGTTAAAAATGTGGTTCTTTCATAAAGTGAATTTTACATCAAAAGTGTTTTTTGTATAAATTAAATTAAATTTTAATTTATTTATATACATTTAAAAAACATCATAAATCCTCCAAAAACTGCACAAATGTGGAGTAAAAACATTAATAAACTGAGTAAAATGACATTTGTTTAAAAAAAATATATATATATTATTTTGGAGACTGGAGACCCCAAACAGCACAAATGTACACCCCAAACGAACAGTGAATAAGGGATAAAGAAGCCACCTTTTGAAACACAATTCTATAAGTGTGCTGAGTTAATAATTCACATACATATAATGCACTAATGCAGTAGTGAAGAAAATTTCAAAAACCTAAAGAACTCTTTCCACTATAAAGAACCTTTTGTGGAATGGATGTTAAAGGTTCTTCATGGAACCATGTCAATAAAAAGCCTTTATTTTTAAGAGTGTACTATATATAATGCTGATATAACTGCTATCAAATAGATTTAAAATCACTTGTTATCTTACATTATGGCTTTCTTCTTATCATCTTGCCTATCAGCACACATGCTATCATACACATACCTATGCCTTAACTATACCTTAGTTAACCTGCATTTAAATCAGATAAAGGTGAGGTATTTCCTTGCTGATCTGAGAGAACTGAAGTTCACTCCTAGCTGATCTCCCAACAATCATGTCTGTAATTGAGTCTTCTTATGCTTATGAAGAGGGAGCTAAATGTATTAGTTAGCATTCCAGTGGGAAATGCTTCTATTAGCTACAGTACACTATGTCTGGGCACAACATCAGCCAGGCAGAGTGGACTGTAAACAGCTGTTATCTTCCGTTTATTCAACTGCATGGTGAATTTCACCATGGCTAAATGAATGAATAATGCATGTAAGAATACACAGTAGACACAAAACAAATGGCAGCCAAATATGTTCAGAAGAAGTAGTATTGGTTTTCTAGGGCTAATCAATGTAGACAATTATTGAACAATTATAATATAATTATTTTGGACATAATTATTCATAACCACACATTTTACAGAAGTTGTGTTAAAAGATTTACATTTTAGCACAAACATTTTGGTAATTTCCATCTTGTGCTTATAGTGGTTACATTATAGATAACACCCGTTCTGGTGGTCGCATATGGTCTAGCCAAAAAAGTTTAAATATTTCAATGCTCCCGAAGCTCAAATCGGATCTGGAAAAATATAGGGACTGATTTATTTACCACTTTATTGTGCCTTTTTGGAATAACAAAAGAACTAGACATATGTACTTAATGACGTGCATTTTACAAACCTGAATGCTTTTGTTTATAAGAACAACAGGTTACATTTTATTTTGATTGTCCACTTCAGATGTTCTATTAACTATAAGTACAGTGCTCAGCGTAAATGAGTACACCCCACTGAAAGTCTCTGGAACAAAGCTAAATTTTAAACTACAAATGTCTAATTTAACAAGAATTCAACCACAGGTGAGTCTAATTATTCATTACACAGGTGTCCAGCAGACAGCTGACTATAAAAAGGTGTTAAAACCCCTTCCCATTTCATGCTGTCAGCAATGGCACCACATGGAAGAGAAATGTCACAAGACCTGAAAAAGAAAATAATTTCTTTACACCAGAAAGGTGAAGCTACAAGAAGATCAGCAAAGCTTTACTTATCAGTCAGAATACTGTAGCAAAAGTGGTACAAAAATTTTAAAAAGATGGAACTGCAACCATCTCACAGAGAAGTCCAAGTCGTCCATGAAAGTTAACACCTCGACAGGAGCGTCTTCTGAGGAGAAGGGTTGAAGAAAACCTGCATGCAAGTTCACTGCAGTTATCTAAAGAAGTAGAAAGTCAAACTGGGGTGACTATTTCCCGTGACACAATGCGGCGTACACTGCAGAGGAATGGCATGCATGGGTGCCGTCCACGAAAGAAGCCTCTCCTAAAGCCCAGGCACAAAAAAAGCCAGCCTAGTGTTTGCCAGGGCCCATGCTGACAAAGATGAAGACTACTGGGCTCTATACTCTGGAGTGATGAGACCAAGATAAATGTTTTTGGAACTGATGGCTTCAAAACTGTATGGTGTCACAAAGGTGAGGAAGACAAAGAAAAATGCATGGTGCCTACAGTGAAACATGGTGGTGGCAGTGTCCTTATGTGGAGCTGCATGAGTGCTGCTGGTGTCGGGGAGCTGCATTTCATTGATGGCATCATGAATTCACAGATGTACTGCTCTATACTGAAAGAGAAGATGCTACCATTACCCTTCATCGTCGTGCACTTTTCCAACATGACAATGATCCTAAACACACATCTAAGGCCACTGTTGGATTTCTGAAGAAGAACAGGGTGAAAGTGATTCAGTGGCTCCTGATCTGAACCCAATCGAACACCTATGGGGAATTCTGAAGAGACAAGTTGAGCATCACTCTCCATCCAGCATCCAGTCTCTAAAAGAGCTCATTCTTGAAGAATTGAAAAAGACAGATGTTGCAAAATGTCGCTAACTTGTTCATTCCATGCCTAGAAGACTTGGTGCCGCCATTAAAAATCATGGAGGCCGTACTAGATATAGTAGTTTTTGTTGTGGGGTGTACTCATTTTTGCATCACCCTAATTTGAGTAAAACTGAAAAATGTGTAATCTAAGTTATATTATTAACCTTACTTTCATGTTATAAGTTATACAGATGTTATATTAAACTTGTCAACATTTTAGAAATTGTTTTGTGTTCATTGAGATATTGTTTAAAATGTTACTTTTCAAAGGGGGTGTACTCATTTACACTGAACACTGTAACTTTGCAACTATATCAACTAACTCTCATTAGAGTACTAGTAGACTGTTAGATTTGGGTTAGTAGAATAAGTTGACAAGTACTTGCAAAGTTACTTATAGTCAGTAGAATGTCTGTTGGGGAAGTATCAAAATAAAGTGTTGGCAGATATTAAGCACAGTCTACTCATGCTCTCATGAGTTGACGTAGTTGCAAAGTTACTCATAATAAGTAGAATGTCTAAAGTGGACCATCAAAATAAAGTGTTACCAAAAAAACATCTTTTTATACAGACCAGGGTTAAAGTGTCAAAGGTCGTCACGCAGAGGCGCCGAGTCAGAGATGCCAGCAAATGATGCAAGACACACTGGACACTCTTACTGGAATCCATGAGCACTGCTATAAACTTTAATTTAGTATATAAAAATACACTTGAATGAAATTGAGTTGTGTAGAGCTTTATGGTGGGTGGGTGTGTGTGTGTCAATGATTGTAGGTGGCTGCTGACAGAGCTTGAGTAAAGAAAGCCCAATATGCATATGGACCAAACAGGAATCAATACCACTCAGTAAAAGAAGCTTTTTAAGACTCAGTAGCTCTCATGCTTTTTGCTGTGCTACATATATCCTCTTTGTTACTATCTGTGGAACTGTTTTACATATGTCTTAGTGTCTTTCCACAGCCACATTTGCATTTAAAGAGGCTGAGTTTCTGTATAAAATGAACAGACAGAATCACGGAATGAATCACCATTCGCACCTCTGACTGACTCAATCTGACATAATCAAAAATAATGCCCCACCCCCCTCCCCATCCACCCCATTTTTGCACAAGGGGGCGCCATTATTTATGAAATATAAAAGCTAGCATTTAGTCTTTACTAAAGACTAAATGAAAGGACACCTCCTTAGTTAATACACACTTGGGTGAACTTCACTGTTGGATGTTAGTTATGGCTATATTCATGTAAAATTCAGGTCAGTAGATGCTACATAATACATAGTACAAAGCAGAGTTTGTCCTGAGCGCACAGGGACCATGAGACCACTTGCCCATATCAAAGTCAAACAAACAAGTCGGTAGACAGCAAACAGTGGGCCATGACAACAAGACATCAGCAGTAGCATGTTTACTTTATCAATACCTGGGGTTGACTGGAAAGAACGAACAATCTAGGAGTTAAAAACTGAAAAATGTGGCATTTGGTCAGTGTTTTCAGACACGTGTGAATGAATTGTCAGACTCTGAAAAGATCCAAAAATGATGATCACTTGTAATGGTTTTGTTCCTAAAATATAAAAGGTATATTTTTTTTCATTTATTTTTAATTATTCTGTGAGAAAAATTGTGATATTATTATGAGATTAAGTATATGCATGAGCATTCAAAGGTTTGAGGTCAGTACGATTTTTTTTAATGTTTTTTGAAAGTCTCTTATGTTCACCAAGACTGCTGTTATTTAATCAAAAATACAGTAACAGTTATATTGTGAAATATTATTACAGTTTAATAATGATATTTTACTCTTATTTAGGTTTAGTTTTATTTATTCCTGTGATGCAAAGCTGAATTTTCAGCATTATTACTCAAGTCTTCAGTGTCACATGATCCTTCAGAAATCATTCTAATTTTGGAGCTCAAGAAACATCTATTATTTTCACTGTTGAAAACAGTTGTTCTGCATAATATTTTTGTGGAAACTGTGATGCAGTTTTTTTTGTTGTTGTTGTTGTTTTAAGTTCAAAAGAACACCATTTATTTTAAATAGAATTTTAGTTTTGCTGTCACTTTTGATCAATTTAATACACTGTTGCTGAATAAAACAAAACTTTTGAACAGTAGTATATATTACTGACTTTGACAGCCCTAGTATGTATACATTTTCGAAAACAGTTTTCATTTCTCTCGCTCTCAAATGTTCCATGGACTCTCTAGCACCCTCTTGTGGCCCCCTTATACAAAACCCTTTTGTGTAAAATATGTTTAAGATACAATGGCGACTTATGGTGCATTTAATCATTAAATGTCACCTTATGAATAGAATATATCAGGAGAGTCAACGGTAAGGGCAACTTTAAACATTGCCCCGGGCCATGTGGCGTGGGGGTCCCAGAAAAACATGTCTATGGCCCCTTGATTTCATGTGAATATGTTAATTTTCAACATATTTGTCTATTCATTCAGCCGTATAATCTGCAGAAGGTTGAAAACAAGAGATACTTAAAAGACATCAAAACCTATTAATATTTGGGTCAACAAAAGAGCAATTCCTTTTGCAGCATGATCTCTGGTTCAGGAGGCTCCCTGCTGCAGGTGAACCGTGATCGTGCTGTTCCTGGTCAAAGGGCTGGCCTACAGCGAGAGGCAGAGATAGAGCTGGTTAACGTTTAACCACGCCGGCTTGTAAAACAGCTCCAGGACAGTGAACCTTTGGAGTTTGATATGATGTGATTACAGAATCACCCCAGTGACACGTTGCCAAATTCAGCAGAATGAGGGTCTGAGTCTTCCGGGAGGTGATCTCTGAAATTGCTCAGGTAAGTTGCATCTTTAATACCAAATAGTGAGACATAAGGAGTCTTTTCAGGTAGTGGCATTAGAAAACATTGTGCTCGTCCACATGGCTCTGTTAATGCTTTTAATTGCGCAATGCAATTAATCATGTTGTATTTTGCAACTGTCCGGTATGATTGTAAGGATACGGTCTAGGCAAAATACTATAATACAAAACAGGTCACCAATAAGTTATACACATTCATTTGACTAATTGTGTAAATATCACAGTTTACTTATAGGAAAGATGATTAAATTGTAAGATTAAACAGTGCAAACTCTGTGATAGGCTTCGTCTGTGTTTATAATGCAGAAATGGGCCACTCATCACCTTTAAACTTTCTTCAACTGTGACATTTCAACATATGTACATGCAAATGTTAATTTCAGTATTGTTTTAAGGAAGTGACCTGTGACATAAGCCCAAAGCTAATCACTGCTGTTACTAAAATGCTTCAGCATATGGTACTTTGCCATCGTACGGTTTCATTAAACACTGCCATGCTGACTAATTACAACCTCACAGATGGTTTTAAACAGTAGCAACAGTGTGGTTGGTGTGGGAGATACAGTGCATATGACATTGTTCTTGATTTATGGTCTTAAAAGTTTAAATACAGAGGCAGGCAGCTAATGTTAGGGTTAGCGTTAGTTGCAATTGAAGTGCAATAACAAATATTATATTCCCTGTTCCTGTATTGCAGTTTCTGTCCAGCACAATGGCCTTCAGAACAAGTGTATTTAGCCTCAGTCAACATGGGCTGAAAAGCAGCCAGAGATCCAGGCATGATAAGCGCACGTCTAGTTATCTTGTTTATGCAAACGGTAACCAGGTTGTCCAGGAGAGAGCAGTGGATGGACTGCAGACTAATGGAGTCCTTTCCCAACTGTCTTAAAACGCTCTCTTTAATGGATTCCTAATGCTCAGCCATCTCTCTTATATCCCTGATGTTGATGAGCTACAAGAAAACTGTCATTTGTGATTTTTGGTCTCATGCACTGTATGGATTGAATAAAAGGCAACATTCACCAACTGCAAAAGCGTGCAGTAATAGCATTTCACTCAGTGAGTCATCTGTTACGAGTCTTTTCAGTTTGGATAAACCCTCTGTGCTTTGTGCAAGCTATTGAATTTGTAGAGGCAAACACATTAGCGCTGTCACTGCTGGTTAGATTTGTTGCATTGTAGAATGAATGAAAAGAAGAAATAGACAAAAATTCAAAAGTGTACACAGGGGCATCATGCACCTATTTTTAAAAGGGCACCAATGGCAATCTTTGGCAAAATAAGACTTAAAAACAGTATATTGCAACAACTAAGTGCTTCTTTTTATGTGTATAGGCCTAAATGTATTAGAGTACTGGTATAATTTTTGTTTGTATATACAGTAGTGGCCAAAAGTGATGTCCAGAGGGGATATTTATTTTTAATGACTCTACAAGTTTAAACAAATCATCAAAATATGAGGAAAATATGTTTTTTTTTTTTTTTTTTTTTTTTTTTTTTAATATTTTAAATATGAGGGAGGAACAAAACTCTAAACTTGGTTAAGGTATTTATCTGACAAAATTATTTGGCAAAAAAAGGCAAACTACAGCTACAGGAAAAAAAAAGTATGCATTGACTACAATATAATCAGTTATTAATATTTTGTTGGCTCTCTCTTGTTTTTGCATGTGTTCATAATTTCTAGCCAAAAATTATGTTTGCACAATTTGACGTTTCATTGCGTTATCACAAATAAAAATTGACTCTAAGCACAGCTATGCAATATTCATACAGAATCTTTAACACATTTTTAATACTATTTGAACATGTCCATTTTCCTAGGCCGGACATCACTTTTGGCCACTACTGTACATGCATCCATTTATACATGGTTATAAAACCAAATGAAGGCCAGCTAACAGCTTTCCTTTGTCTTGTTTGAGCCACTTACAGAGAGACAGAGATCATGGTATCATCATTGCTGCCATGATTACATCCAGATGCTGAAGAGCTTTTGAAAATGACTAGCAGTCTTGTCACCTTTGACCCCTATTCTCTACTCACCATCTTTTGTTGTCTTCAGCATCTCCCTTTGATCAAGTGAAGCTGAAAAAGACAAAGACAAATAGACACTCCACTGATGATTTTAAAGACCTGCGGCCGTGTGATTCAATCACGCTTGATAGCACTCTGATCTCAAAATAAAGAATAATCACAAAGGAGATGTTGTTAGCTCAAGATAAATGGAGACTTGTGCTTACATTTTCTTAAGTCTCCTGCTTGCCCTATTTAATAGAGCCCCAGAAATAGAGCTTAGTAATCTTGTGTCTCCATCGGGTGTCCGAAGAGATCTCAACCATGTCTTAAACTGTGCTCAGATTTGCTGTCTGTAATCAAAAGTCATAGATTTAAATGTGAACGTATCATCAAATTAAATAAAGTGGTCAGAGATGCTATTTAGATACATATTCTCATAATTTGATTTCTCCTAAGGAAAAACATTTATGACATTCTCTAAGTTACTGAGAAATGAAAGTGATCATTTGAAAAAGAAGATATTCTTTTGTCTTCTAAAAGAGTCAATGTTTTTGTCCATACAGTGAAAGTCAATGTTGTTTTGGACCCCCATTGACTTTCATTGTATGGACAAAAACAGTTTTTATGTTCCACAGAAGAAAGAAAATCATACAGGTTTGGGATGACATGATGATGAGCGAATGATGACAGAATCTTCATTTATGACTATCCCTTTAAAGTCTTCTGAGCACTGAGCTATATATATAGTCTAAGCAATCTTTTGATGTATTAATAGAATTATGTTTTTTTTTTTTTTTTATGTTCTAAGTTCTCATTGAGGGAAGACATTTTTATTAGATGAAAAAAGGTGTGAAATGAGGGCAGGGCACAGATGTCTCCTCTTGAAACATATGTGACTTCAGTGATCGTCTGCTGTTTTGATTTGCTCTCTTCAGTTAATAATTACACCTCGGTCCTTGACCTGGAGGTGAGGAAAATGTTTCTTTCCCCACTTTTCTTGCCAACACTGTCCAGCAGATAAAAAGCCAATATATACCCAAAGCTTTCTTCATACAGTTCAAACAGACTATGATCAGAGACAATGATTAAATGAAGATGTTACATGCCTATATTAAGACCAAAAACACACGTTTCCCCTCCACCTGGATCAGATATTTTGTGACAGAGTTTTTACAAAATACACTTATATATGAATGAGAAAAATGGCTATTTAGTAATGCATCAGACTTGTTCAAAAGGGCACGGTTAGGACAACTTACCTTTGAACCTGTCCGTGAGCAACATGTCTTGGCTTCTTATCATGTTCAGATTTAAAGCAAGAGTATGCTATCTTTCCCTGTCATTTATGTGTTTGAACTTTGATTTAATTTCAGTGAGCACCCCTAATTTTGCTGATTTATTGCTGATAATCACTCACAATGGAAACCAATCAAAAATGTGGGGATGGACTGACTGGCACGCAGAAAGAGGCTGCGCTGCGCACTCTGATCCAGCGCACAGGATATCACATACACCAGGTAGGAGTTACCACAGCCTCAGGTAACAGGACAGGTGCCACTGTGGGATTATGGGATAGAAACACTTGATTAAGTTGACTCTTACTTGAGAAATTTGAGACTGAAATTCTGTGTCGCTGGTCCATAATATCCGTATCCAGAATATCCAGATATTCTGGCAGTATATCTTGTCTGGTTGTCTTTATCAGTTTTTTGTATGTAGTATAGTGGCACCATCATGTGGTGGAAATGGAAAAACTCCTTCCTTTCCATCTGTAAAAAAGCAGCATACGTCTGTGGATCAGTACAATGCTTTGTCGATCCTTGAGGTCACCATAATCATGTTTTTGCTTAGTCCTTGTGGTGATCTCAGTGTGCACATTAACTTGTGTGTTAGATTTATCACAGTTGTTTTCTCCCCAGGAAAATGGCCAGAGGAGATATGGTGGTCCACCTCCTGGCTGGGAAGGCCCACCTCCAGAGAGAGGCAGTGAGATTTTTGTGGGAAAGCTTCCTCGAGACCTCTTTGAGGATGAACTGGTACCACTCTGTGAAAAAGTAAGAAGGAAAATGGTCAACAAAAATATTTTTTAATAAATCATTTAAAATAAATCTAAAAACTATTTAAAATTAATAATGGCTTGCACCAAATAGAAGGATATTGCAAGCCTGTTCCTGCCTCAGAATATAAATAAATTAATAAAAATGTAATCACAACTTTATATCTTGCAATTGGAAATGTATTAAATTTATATTTCATAAGGTGACCATTTCTTATTTTAAGAATTTTACATATATTTTTTTTTTTTCACTCTGAGGTGGAAATAGGCTTTAATATCACATTTAGTGTAGCTTTAAAAATGTTAAGCTCACCTGTCTCTGCAGTTTGGCAAAATTTACGAAGTACGGATGATGATGGACTTCAATGGCAACAATCGAGGCTATGCATTTGTTACCTTCTCCACAAAACAAGAGGCTAAGAATGCCATGAAACAGCTCAACAACTATGAAATCCGGTGAGTCTGTGTTCAAAGTGGACATCTAGTGGATGAAGCATTTTGTAACCCAAAAAAAACTGATGAACAATTCTCACACATCTTCACAAAGGAATGGAAGACTTCTGGGTGTCTGTGCAAGTGTAGACAACTGTCGTCTATTTGTGGGCGGCATTCCAAAGACCAAAAAGAGAGAGGAGATCCTGGCAGAGATGAAGAAGGTGACAGATGGCGTCATGGATGTCATCGTTTATCCAAGTGCTGCTGACAAAACCAAAAACCGAGGTTTTGCATTTGTGGAGTATGAAAGTCATAGAGCTGCCGCCATGGCCAGGAGGAAACTGCTGCCAGGTAAAACTCAATACAGCAAATAATTTAAGTTATATACATCACGTATACTATAATAGTATATTACTTACTATTATAATATAATATTATACTATATCCTGTATAATATTATACTGTCTTGTCCAAAAAACACACATACTGTTACTGTACAGACGTATTTCAAAGCAATCACCAGCTTCCAAAGCTGGATGAGATTTTATTGATTTCTCTCAGGCTGAACTCATGTTGAGTGCAAAGATACTTAGTTCATTGCCCAAAGGAGGTGAGTGAGAGATAAAAGAATAGCCAATGACACAGATTCACTATCTCTTTCCAGGCAGAATTCAACTGTGGGGTCATCCCATTGCAGTCGACTGGGCTGAACCTGAAGTAGAGGTAGACGAGGACACCATGGCCACAGTGAAGATCCTCTATGTTCGCAATCTTATGTTACCCACAACAGAGGAGACCATCGAGAAAGAATTTAACAGCATCAAACCTGGTGAGCTGTTGAAACAATAAAAAGTCACTTTAACATTCTGGTCTCTGGATAGAGCTCAGGTCGCTCCTTCTATGCAAGACTTTGGGATTTTTTTTTTTTTTTTTTTTTTCACCCATTATATCATCTGCCAGGCGAAAATCGGAAGTGCAATCACTTAGAAAAGTAATAGCATTCCCCAGCTCAACCAGCTGCATGAACTGAGGTTTCATTCATGTTTACAGCAACAACAACAAAAACTATTATTAAACTTTAGTTAAATACTCATAGGAATAGTTCACACAAAAATATGTCATCATTTATCTGTCATCGCCTTCATGTCGCTCCAAAGCTGATTTTTTTTTTTTTTTTTTAATGAGGAACATGAGAAGATATTTTGAAATATGTCAAAACAACATTAAACAGCATTGTTTCAAGCAACATTGGACCCCGATGACTGTATGGACAAAAAATTACTCATTTTGTGTTTTAAATTAGAAAAATTGTTATATAGGTTTGGAACGACACGTGGGGGAGACAATTTGTTTGAGAACCATCCCTTTAAGGTTGGGTTCAAATATTTTTTGAACAATTATATTTATTATGCTTACCTTGGCAAGCACCAAAAAGAACCTGTTTCTGAGTCTAAAGAAATTCATTTGTTTTGTGATTTCATTTAAATATTTAGAGTGTTTGCAAATCTACAGGTGCTGTTGAAAGGGTGAAGAAGATCAGAGATTATGCCTTTGTTCATTTCACTCAAAGAGAAGATGCCATCAGCGCCATGAACGCACTGAATGGAAAGGTGAACCTAACTGAAATCTAGTTTACAGGAAAATCTAATCATTACGAAATAATGCTGTATTAAAACTGACTTCCCTCCAGGTCATTGACGGTTCTCCCATTGAGGTCACGTTAGCCAAGCCTGTGGATAAGGACAGCTATGTACGGTACACCCGAGGCACAGGGGGTCGTGGCGGTACTCTGCTCCAAGGAGACTATGCTTACACTGTGGGCCAAATGTACGACCCCTCAGCTGCCTACCTAGGAGCACCAATATTCTACGCCCCCCATGCATACACAACCATCCCAAATCAATTCCGCTTCCCCAGTACCAAAGGGCACATAAGTACCAGGGGGCTGGTGCGCTCACCCTCTGTGAGAGGTGGGTAATTGATTCATTTGTTGAAATCTGTTCTAGATGCAATTTAAGGTGTGACAATCATCTCCAAACAATTCTCATTCTGTAACTGTTAATCAAGCTTGTGAATTATCTGCTAAAAATTCAGTAGTTCTTAATGAATATATAAAACTGTTCTGATTAATGACCAAAAAGATCCAATTTATATCTAAAAGAAAAAAAAAATCAAATAAGAAACAAAATGAATACAGGCATATTAAAGTCAACATGAAAAACATTATATTCTACATTCATAATGTGAAAATTCTGAGTGAAATAGCATATTAAATGAGAAGAAAAAACAACAGGAACCTTATTGATTTTCTGAATGGAGCCAGGTGGTTGGGGGGAATAAAAAATAAACGTTTTTATTGTATTTTAATAAAAGAATACAAAGAATTTATTTTATTTGGAATAACATGCACTGATGAATTGTGCACAATAAGATCAGGAAGCAAATTGAGTACATTTTAATTTCATGTTGACTTTAAAGAGGCCAAATTACTTGGTAATGAAAGATCTTTACATAATGTTTCATTACGGCAGTTCAAACGTATGATATTTGCATCTTCTTTGCATGTGACCATACAGTAAACACAATATATTCTGTTATACTGTTCTTGATAGTTTGCTTGTCCCATCTAGCATTTGAATTTGTTATCCATGCCTGCATATTACAGTCCAGTGAAAATAACATATTATTCTGAATGGATGGGGTACAAAAATCAAGTCTGTCGAATCTATCAAAGTTATAATCAGACAAAAGAATCAAAGATGCAGCTTCTGTAATGTGCTGGCTTGGAATATATCTTTATGATGATCAGTTTCTGAGTCTTGATTGAAACCTGGGTGATTTCTGGTGATTTGATTCGACTTAATGCCTTCTTGCATTCCTAGAAATTTACATGAATGTACCTGTAGGGGCTGCGGGCGTACGTGGCTTGGGTGGGCGAGGATACCTCGCCTATGCAGGCGTGGGTCGGGGCTGTGCCACATACCAACTCAAGACAGACAAACGCCCTGAAGACAAACTGTATGATCTTCTTCCTGGCATGGAGCTTACACCCATGAACCCAGTCACTCTGAAGCCCCAAGGCATCAAACACGCCCCACAGGTACACTCATAACCTCACTGAAAAGATCACTTGTGGATTTTAAAGGAGGACGTTTTCAAGAAACATTTCTCCAAGGACCATTTTGCCTGTTTTTCCAGATCTTGGAGGATATTTGCCAAAAGAATAACTGGGGGCAACCTGTTTACCAGCTTCACTCTGCTATTGGACCAGATCAGAGGCAACTGTTCCTTTACAAAGTCACCATCCCTGCTCTGGCTACTCAATATCCAAATATGTACGTCATAACCTCTGCTTCAACCATACTCACATTAACTGTGCCTACCAAAAATCTAGTGAGCTGCCTACCTAGATAGATTTTTGTGCATTACAGTCACATGAAGAACATGAAGGCTGCTTCAAAGTTAAAAGTTATGCTACCCTCCAAGATGTCTCATTACCTCAGATATTCACCTTTGATGCATTCACATTATGTTGGAATTACCATCATTTTGTTTCTGAGTTAACAAAAAAAATAATGTCTGAGCTTTAAAACTTAATTTTGAATTCACCACAAACATGCCCCCCTTATCGCCATTTTTAATGTACTTTTATTATAGCGAAGGTAATAGAATATGGTGATTAGTGAAATTAATGTATTGTATAAAGTATTTTCATCAGTAACAATTGTGAACTCAGAGTAGAATCTCAGAGATATGAAAAGTATCCAAATAAACTGAAGTGTAGCCATAAATTAACACTCTTAAGTCATACAGGACATGTAGCAATGCAACACTTCCCGGAATATAAACTTAAAGGGTTAGTTCACCCAAAAATGAAATTTCTGTCATTAATTACTCACCATCATGTCGTCCCAAACCCGTAAGACTTTCATTCATCTTCAGAACACAAATTAAGATATTTTTGATGAAATCCGAGAGGTTTCTGAACCACCCATAGGCATCAACGTCATTGCAACTTTCAAGGCCCAGAAAGATAGTAAAGACATCATTAAAATAGTCCATTTGACTACAGTGGTTCAACCTTAATGTTATGAAGCGACGAGAATACTTTTTGAAAAAAAAAAATTATTTTCCCTACCATTCTTCTATGCCATTAATGTTGTAAACACAGTGCAGCACTTCTGGGTTCTACTTCAGAACGCCAGCTCAGTATTGGCCGACGCTGTACATGTGAGCATCACGATGCATGCATGTGATGCTGACGCAGGCCAATAATGAGCTGGCGTTCTGACGTAGAACCCGGAAGTGCTGCACTGTGTTTACAACATTAACGGCATAGAAGAATGGTAGGGAAAAGGAGAAATTGTTTTTTTTTTTTTTCAAAAAGTATTCTCGTCGCTTCATAACATTAAGGTTGAACCACTGTAGTCACGTGGACTGTTTTAACAATGTCTTTAATACCTTTCTGGGCCTTGAAAGTTGCAATGACATTGATGCCTATGGGTGGTTCAGAAACCTCTCGGATTTAATCAAAAATGTCTTAATTTGTGTTCCGAAGATGAACAAAGGTCTTACGAGTTTGGAATGACATGAGGGTGAGTAATTAATGACAAATTTCATTTTTGGTGAACTAACCCTTTAAATTATCTCTTAATCTATACAGTGTTTTTCAACAACATATCCAATATATTTAGCAATTTTACCACTGTTGCTCTCTGTGTGTCCAATCAGACACCCGTTCACCCCCGCCAAGCTCTGTGCGTCAATGGATGAGGCGAAGCTGCATGCGGCAGAACACACTCTGCAGATCCTTGGTGTTCAGACAGAGGGCGCTGACGCTTCCGCTGCTGCCGCCGTCGCTGCTGCATTCCCAGGTATGTGAGGTCTGTAAGACTGATACTTACTTTTCTGTGATCCTATTTCTGTTTTAATGTAGTATATTAACTGTAACCACTCTCTTTTTCATCATGTATTACTATGTTTTATTAATGAAGTGGCCATCTGCATATGCATTGTAGGGTTAAGAAAACAATTAAAAATATATATATATTTTTGCTTTTCAAGTTATTTTACTCTGAGTCTTTTCCTTTTGGTTTCACAGGTTATACAATTGCCAGCACCACTGCTACCCAGCTGAAACAGGCTGTTTCTTTGGGTCAGGACCTGACTGCCTATGCAACCTATGAGGGTTACCCGGCCTTTGCTGTGGCAGCCCGTGGGGATGGATATGGAGTGTTTTAATACCCCTAACTAACAGTCTCAGTCATTTTTGTGTTAATCTGTTCTATGTATTCTTTCGTGTTTATATGTTTAGTAGTGATTGTTCAGAGTTATGATAACTTTATTTCTTCCCAAGTGTTTTATGAGCATTTTTGTGATATTGAAGAATATGAGTCAACTTTTGACTTAGCTCAGGAAGAGGGCAACCTGGGGCTGGTTGCATAAACCACTAAGACTAGTCTTACAAGTTAGACATAACATTTTTGTCTTTAAGGCTGTTCATAACTTTTTTAAAATCAGTTACATAAAAATATAGATTGGCCTAATTTGATACCAAAAAATAAGACTGACTGCCTCTTGACTAAGACACTCTCTTGACATAATGGCTATGTTTATGCATCTGGCCCCTGAAGGCTGTCCACAACTCAATCCCAAATGTTTTTTTTTTTTTTTAAATGTCAATTTTTATGTTTTATGATTTATTGCTGTTTGTCAAGGCATAAATTGCCTTGATTGAAACATTACTTGTGTAATAATTTGTGGTCATCCAGAATGGTGAACCAATCAAATCTATGATTTTACTAGCTTTTAAATTATCTTAATTACTGAAATTTAGGCTGGACCCTTATTCAATGCTGCCTTTGAACGATTGCCTTTAACACTGAATAATTACAGTTGAATATAGGTAATTTTGAAACACACAGTAAAACCCTCTTGTGCTATGGACTTTTATCCAGACATTTACTTAAATAATCTCTGGTATTAAGTTGTATTTAAAGTAGTTTGTTTTTGTGTTGGTTTTCTTTCAGTATTTACATTAACACCCAAGTACAGCGTTTTAACAGATCATATGCTTTCATAAGCTTTTGTATGTATCTGCATGTTTTGGCTTATTTTCGATATGGGTGACACTTTGTATCTGGTTCTTTATTAGTAGTTTTGCTATATTTTATAAGATATTTACAGGCTTGCTACTAAAATTTCCCACTTCATTCTTTTTGTAAGTGGGGAATATGAGAGCATTGTTTAAATAGTGTGAATTCAGGGTGACTGGGACACTTTTTGCCATTGAGATGACTTGGAAAAAATTGTCCCAATCAACTGAATTCCCCCTACACATGGACACATTTTTGTTAAATATAAAGATGCCTTAAAGGTGACAGTATTAAAGTTTGTGTAGCACTTAGAACTTATTTTTATACCTGAATTCCATCTCTGTTTATATGAACTTTGTTTTTCGATCATAGACTGTTTGAAATAATTTATTGTCTCGGCGAACTGAAGAGAGAATTGGACGGGTATCGTCAGGGAAAAAATAAGCTGAGAGCTTCATAGTGCTACAGAGTAAGAGAGTTGTAATTATAAATTATAATTCCAGTAAATCAACTAACCATCAATAGTTCACTTCTAAACGTCTACTGTTGTTTTTGTGTGTGCGTGTTATTTGTGACACGTTTTGGAGTGTCATGAAACCATACAACACATTTTTTTATATGTTATCAGGTTGCACATTTATCATAAAAGGGGTATTAAGTAGGCTATAGTGTTTGTTTAAAGCTAGCGTTAGCATCGCTATATCACACAATGGTGTTAGACACTGATATCAACGCTTCAGGAGCGTCTTTTACGAAAATTACATTGATAAAACGTAGAGAGTTTTGGAGAGAAGTAAACACAATAATTAAATCCCTTACCTGTCGAACAAAAAGCTGTTTTGTCTTAGTTGCTCTTTGTGATTCTTCCGTTGTCTCCGCTAATGAAGCACGATTAATGCGTCCCATAGGCCTACCCTAATTTTTACTCTTCACATCAATGAGCTCGAGGAGCCTCTCCAACGTTTAACTTTAGTGAAACACAGATATGGCCAAAATATTGAGTTGGGTGACAAGCACTATAATTAAAACACCTTTTTAAATTAAAAAAAAAAAAAAACTACTAGCATAGATGTTAGATGACTCGTCACAAAAACAAATTATTTCTTAAAGGGATAGTTCACAAAAAAAAAAAAAAAGAGAGAAAAAAAAAAGAGAATTCTTCATCATTTACTCACCCCATGTCATTACAAACCCATTAGACTTATTATATTAATACTGGTTATTCTTCAAAACCTTTTTTGTTATATAGGTTGTTTGCACATGACGTCATTGCTGCACACGAAATGCGGCTGGAGGGCAAGGAGTGATTTTTCTATATAGGAATCCTATCACAAACTCAAAATTCATATGTTTGCATTGTTTATGATTGCTCAAATCTAACAAACTGAGAAACCTAAATGAGCTTTTATCATTTACATAATTTATATCATTTTTTAACTTTAAAAGTTTGTCTTTTATAGTCACCTTTTATAGCGTTTTGCATCTGCTGATACTGAAATGAATATGGATAGGCCTACCTGCTTAGCATTTTGTTTTTGACTTGGTTAAATATTCACATTTTTCATTGCATCGTTTGCAGGGAAAAGAAGGTATTTTATCCCATTGGATGATCATTTGGTGTTTTCAATTCAGTTTTGTAGAATTCCGTTCACAATGTTGATCTGGTTACCATGAAGACAGTGTCACGTGCTGCTGCTTCAGCCATCATGTGGTAGAAAATGTCCAAATAAAAAAATGTGTTTAACGAGCTGACAGAAGTCGATTAATTTCTTTGTTGGAAGGATGGAAATGTAACTGTAGTTTTAATGTTTTCTTTGTAAATATTCACTTTCCAATATGACCATGGAGGAGAATCGGAGGGGCATTCAGCGGACAGACTCCGACACACTGTATTTTTTTTTTTTTTTTTTTTTGTATTTATTTCAACAAATGACAACCAAAATCAAACCCACAGAAGCTTGTGAACAGTTTTGAGGTGGCTGCATGCAAGTTATACTCATTCACAAGCTGAGTGAGAGTCAATGTTAATTATTAAACCAAAACAAAATACAACACTTTCAAAAACACTCCCCTATGTGATTATTTTAATGAGTGATAGGCAGCGGGTTCAATCAGTGACATTATTAGATTTGCTATACGGCGTCTCCCCGTCACCTCCTCAACCTGCTTCCCTTAGTGTGTTTTTACACAGAAAAGGCGAAAATTGTATTACACCGTCCAGTTTTTCCCCTGAACGATGATGTGAGCTCCTGTTGCAATTCTCGATTCAGCATAAATGACCTACAATGGTGATATTTTTTACAATCATGACAGAAAATCAAAATACTGCCCTTAAGGTCACTAGCAGAAAGGCAGTGCGATATAAGCAAACCAGACTAGAACTGAACGCAGCTTCACATTCTCTATATCTACCTCCTCGATGGCAGTCAAGTCTTTCAATTCAGTAGAAAAATCGCTCCTCTTCATAAATTAAGGTTCACGTCCAAAATATGTTGTGATTTTCTGTTTATACCTTTCTAAACCAGCACAGTACAGACTTTTCCCCATCTCTTCCATTCTAATTTTCACTGCTTGCCCTCCACATTAATTTCGCGCATCACCAGAACCACGTGACTGCAAACAACCTATTGAGCCATTTTTTCTCCGCTTGCAAGGTCCTTGCTACTTTTACAAAACAATACTGCATAATTAAAATAATAGGGCACAAATTCAATTTATTTATAGGCCTACATAATTTTATTAAATACATCCAGAAGACATACCTAACTAACTTTAATAGTTTGCCTCTATGTGTACTCTACAGTATTGTGAATACTGTATATTGTGTATTTTAGCAGTAGAGGCCAATCAGAAGCTAGGACTGGAACAAACAGACTTAGGCTACTTTACCAAACAACTATTTTACCTTAGAAATAAAAAGGCAGAAATGTCAATGTTTGTGCATTTAACATATACTCTTGTTGCATATGAAAGTTTACCTTAGCCAACAACATTAGTTTACAGACTGATACTGTTAACTGAGCAGCTAATATTTCTACAGTGTCTAATGTTCTTCTTCAGTGATACACTGATCAAAAGTAGTAAAAACTTCTTGTGACTTTGAAGTCATCAGAAGTGCCCACATATGGTATGATGATGGTGCTGTTATCCATGGATTGTTTGTAGTGTCCAAAGTGTTGAATCCGGTAGGTTCCTGTCTGTGCTGTGAGCGGGATGTGCCACTCCACTTTTGACCGACTCCGGCCGGCAAGTCCTTTTTCCCAGTGAAACCTGGTTACACACACATACACAAAATAAATCTTTGCTTTTATATTATATTAGACCATGTATGTATGTAATTTTTGCTATTTAAAGGTGCCCTAGAATCAAAAATTGAATTTACCTTATTGAATTTACCATAGTTAAATAACAAGAGTTTAGTACATGGAAAAGACATATGTTGAGTTTCAAACTCCACTGCTTCCTCCTTCTTATATAAATCTCATTTGTTTAAAAGACCTCCGGAAAACAGGCGAATCTCAACATAACACTGACTGTTACGTAACAGTCAGGATCATTAATATGTATGACACCAATATTTGCATATGCCAGCCCATGTTCAAGGCATTACACAAGGGCAGCCAGTATTAACGTCTGGATCTGTGCACAGCTGAATCATCAGACTAGGTAAGCAAGCAAGAACAATAGCTAAAAATGGCAGATGGAGCAATAATAACTGACATGATCCATGATTACATGATATTTTTAGTGATATTTGTAAATTGTCTTTCTAAATGTTTCGTTAGCATGTTGCTAATGTACTGTTAAATGTGGTTAAAGTTACCATCGTTTCTTACTGTATTCACGGAGACAAGAGACGTCGCTGTTTTCATTTTTAAACACTTGCAGTCTGTATAATTCATGAACACAACTTCATTCTTTGTAAATCTCTCCAACAGTGTAGCATTAGCCCATTAGCCACAGAGCATATAGCCTCAAACTCATTCAGAATCAAATGTAAACATCCAAATAAATACTATACTCACAGGAATCGATGCATGCATGCAGCATGAATGACGAACATCTTGTAAAGATCCATTTGGGGGGTTATATTAGCTGTGTGAACTTTGTTTATGCACTATATAACTGCACTTATAGTCGAGAGCTTGGGGGGCAGGGAGCGAGAGATTTAAAGGGCCGCAGCCTGAATCGGTGCATAGTTAATGCCCCAAAATAGGCAGTTAAAAAAATTAATTAAAAAAAAAAAATCTATGGGGTATTTTGAGCTGAAACTTCACAGACACATTCAGGGGACACCTTAGACTTATATTACATCTTTTGAAAAGACATTCTATGGCACCTTTAACATTTTTACACAGTTTTTCCCTGAACATTTTTGCGCTCTCTCTCTGTGTGACAGAAAGGTTAGGCTCTAAACTTAGATTCAGCGAAACTGATATCAAATAAATCAACATTGAATCTATAAACTTTGATGCCATTTTCTCAGTTCCAGTGTTACTGACATACTTGCGTTTTGCTTTTGCAAGGTATGTCAGTATACATGTACAGACTGTTGAATCTACAATTCCTACAGGATCATACATGGATTTCGGCCTGAGGATTGAATTGGCTATATAATAAGAAGTGATAAGACCTTGACTCAGCATTTGCCTTATCGGGGGACAAACCTTGAGAGATAACGTCAGCTTTAAGACGGCTTCATTAACACAAGCTCAAAGTAAAAGTATAGAATGATACAAATCAATATGATATAAACATTAGCACAGAGAGTATTTAAAAAAAAAACTTCAGCATGTAATGTTTATAGTATGTAGAAACAACATTACCTTGTTTCCCATGATGCATCCGTGTGAACTATTTCCCAGGTGTTGGTGTTGTTGTGAAACAGCTCCACTGTGACAAATGTCGTATCTCTCTGATATCATAATCACCAGAGATTAGTTATATCTCATGCATAAAAGAGCATGTTTTGCAAAAGATTACTGTATGGTAACTGCTACTAAAGAACTCACAATATCTCCAGAGTGTCTTGGGTTTCCAGCAACAAATGTAACGGATGCGATTTCTCCCTTTAGAAAAAAAAAAAATCTTGTCAATTTATAACAGCAAGCTTAAAGGGATAGTTCACCCAAAAATGAAAATTCTGTCATTAATTACTCACCCTCATGTCGTTCTAAAAGCAAAAGACTTTCGTTCATCTTCAGAACAGAAATGAAGATCTTTTTGACGAAATCTGCAAGATTTCTGTCCTCCATTGACAGTCTACGCAACTACCAACTTGAAAAAAATAAAAGAAATTTGGAAAATTTAGACTAAACCACTCAAATGATATGGATTACTTTTATGTTCTCTTTGTGAACTTTTTGAAGCGTCAAAGTGTTAGTTGTGTAGCTGTTTATGGAGGGACAGAAAGCTCTCAGATTTCATCAAAAATATCTTCATTTGTGTTCTGAAGATGAACGAAAGTCTTACATCTTTGACATGACATGAGGGTGAGTAATTAATGACAGAACTTTCATTTTTGGGTGAACTAACCCTTTAAGTATGTTGCAAGCTTAGCTTTCATTAGTTCACTCATTTCAGTAAAATGTTAGTCACATTAGTGATATTTCAGTGAAATTTTGCAGGCAAGGTCCATTGTCAATAGTGTAGTGATGTTTGATGCACTGCTGACACAGAAGTTACTTTCTGCGTAAGGGAACTTTTTCGCCCTCTTGCGAAACTTATGAACGCATGGATTGATTCCTATTAAAATGATTGGATTTCGCCCACAAAATTCCGTCAAACAGCAGTAAATGTGACCATACCTTTACTGCATGTACATCAAAATCATTGACCTACCACTTTATAGACAGGGTTAACTTGCTCTAAGACATCACCAAAGGTGGTGTTAACTGGTGCTACATCTGCCACGGGGTCCTTCACTTGATTAAAAAGTTTGTCTTCATCAAAGAAAGGGGGTTCGGGACCCTTGGGCAACTCTCCTATTGTTCCCTGCGGAAGATTGGTTCTTTCGTGAGATTAGCCAGATCATTTCAGTTCATCAAAAAGTTACAAATGACTGCAAGGCAATGGAAGATGGAGAGTTACATGAGCAATAGCTTTGGCCAGTCCTCTGTAGCGCTGGATATAAGCCGAGAGAGTGTGAGGGCCATAAATGGTGGATGCGCCTTCATATCGCTGGATCTGTAAGAGCAGAAGAAAACCATTTGAAAAGACACAGTCTGTCATCTCGTTTTGACATGTTTTTGTACCTCGGAGCACTGTTGTTAAGACCATGACTGTATTACGATGGTCAATGGTGGTCAATGGTCAGCTAAATCTGAAGCATATATACCTGATACTCTTCGTATGTAGTGATGTAGTGGGTGTAGATGTTGCAAAGACCAGCTACGACCACCTCTGCATTACTGAAAGACTCTTGCACCTCCAACTCCTATGAAAGTCGTGTGATGCATGTTGTTAAATACATGTATTTAGCATAACTGAAAAAGTTAAAAAAATAATCTAATTCATATTCAGATTCAAAAATGGTGTGTCAACCTGCTTGTGGTAGGTTTGATTCCATTAGATATTTAATATACAGAATATATTAAATATATACGAAAAGGAGATTAATGAGATTGTAGTTTTATTTAAGTTTTCAATGCTTAACTTTTTGTGGAAATTATGCTATGGAAATTACACTACCACTCAAATATTTTGGGGTAAGTAAGATTTAAAAACAAGAAAAAAGAAAGAAAGAAAGATTGACAGTAAAGACATTTATAATGTTACAAAAAATGTATCACAGTTTTCTCAAAAATATTATGCAGCATAAACTGTTTTCAGCATTGATAATAATAACCATTATTAATAATTGGGCAGCAAATCAGCATATTAGAATGATATTAAATGAATATTAGATCAATTCAATTCAAATTGAGTAGAAAACAGTTATTTTAAATTGTAATATTTCACAATATTACTGTTTTTGATCAAACAAATGCAGCCTTGTTGAGCGTAAGAGACTTCTTTCAAAAAACATTTAAAAAATCATAATTAATTCCAATTTGTTTGACTGGGTGTGTATGTGCAGTTCTCACCTTTTTGACTGCCTCCCGTATCCTTCTCCCTGACATGGTTCTAGAACATTGAAAACAACTTGAGTTGAACAATATTGGCTGTTTATGAAGCCACTTTTTCCTATATCAACACAGCTCCTGCTTTTGCGAATCAACAGAACTCACGTAAATTCTCCAGGGACTGCAACTATGGCTAAAGAGCCAATAGTGATGATCTGAACGTCTACAATGGCTGGATGCCATGGGAGGGGTGAATCCATCTGCATGAAAACACCAATCACTGTTAGTATTTCAAAACAAATAATACAATCAAGCGTGTCTTATGAGTTCTTTCCATTGCCCATTGTCATGCATGTGTGTAAAAAGTGCCTGGAGCCATTGTTATATGCTAATAATAACAAAAGATTTTATTTATGAGCACTACTTGTCCTCGTACCTCCCCTGTGCTGAAGAGGATTGGCTTAGGCCGATGACAATCTGTGGTCTCATTGGATGGTGGTCCCACAAGCGCATCTCTTATGCCATCCCAGAAGGGGTCTCCATCTGTATCCCCTGGTCACAAGAAAAAAACAACCATAATTATAAAATATGTAACCAACAATAAAAACTGGCAAAGTACTTTCCAAGCTTGTGACATAGCTGTATTTGTCTATGAGACTCATCTCCTTACCTTGTATGAAGTTGAATTCGCCTCCTCCATCGGTTGTACCTGCGGCAAAACTATATCCAAGAGCAGGTTTACACGTCCGTCCCTGGTGACAGAAACTGTGTCAGCATGAAGTTTGAACAGTTTTCTGGTTCTACAGTGTGCTTCTGGTTCAAAGGGTACTTCATCTAAGTATAAGATCAGGGGTGTGCACACTTATGCACATAATTAGTTTTCTCTCTGAAATGTGTCACTTTGGTTTTCAGTGGCATTACATATGTTATTTTTTACATTAAAGGTGCAAACATTCTATGATTTATCATTTTTTACATCACAAAAACCAACTGTTTTACCAGAGGTAGCACTTTATTTTACAGGTACACTGAATACAGGTCTACAGACAGCATCAGTGACAATCAGCTAACCATAGAAGATCATTTTCACTCTTTAGTTTGGAAAAAAAAAAGAAAATTATGTTTTCAGTGATGCACTTACAATTTCAGTCTATGAGGCAAGACATTTTGGAGGGTTGAAAGCAGAATTACAAGGCTTTTATTTAATGTTAAAAGTACTTAAAGGAATTATGCAGTATGTGTGTTTTTTTTTTTATTTTGAAGTTGTATAAAATTGTCCTTTTGAGGTAGCAATACTTGTTCAGGTAGATTAATTTATGTAATTCATGTGTAAAGTTTGTTTTCTCTTTATGTCACATCCCTTCCTAGTATCCTTGCATGGAATTTATGGTAACAGTACCAAGTTTACAGGAGTTGGTAAGTGTCTCACTAGTCACACTAGTCTTGTGCTTAAACATATAATTGTCTAATTGTATAAAGTCAACAAGATTGCAAATTGACTGGATTTACTTTAAAAGATGACCCATAATGCCACTTTTACAAGATGTAATATAAGTCTCTGGTGTCCCCAGAATGTGTCTGTGAAGTTTCAGCTCAAAATACCCCACAGATCATTTATTATAGCTTGTCAAATTTGCCCCTATTTGGGTGTGAGCAAAAACACGCCGTTTTTGTGTGTCCCTTTAAATGCAAATGAGCAGCTGCTCCCGGCCCCCTTTCCAGAAGAGGGCGGAGCTTTAACAGCTCGCGCTTCAGTTGTTCAACAACAACAGAGCTGGAGAATCTCACGCAGCCAAAATGAGGATTGTCAGTAACAGTGTTCAACCTTAAATTGTTCAAACCGGAGTCGGACACTGATGGAGAGATTCAGGAAGAAGTTACAACTTTTAGAATGAAACTGGACGTTTCTGAATGGTTAGTGGATAAATTTATGTAGTTGCTGTGGAGTTGATTCAACTCATCGACTAGCATGCACCGTGATGTTAATCTTTTGTGCAAATCCAGCTTTGAATTGACCCTCGTTTGTGAAGCAGTCCGGCGTAAATTTACGGCATGGCAACAACACTCTACTACAACAACTCTTCCTCTTCTCTAAAGCAGCTCAACATGGCCTCACCCCCTTTATTGCATGTTCTCGGGGGAAGGGTTTATGTAAATTTTGGGGTTTTGAGATGTCACCAACCCGGGAAAAAGCTTGTTGTCGTCCCTATCAGCCGTTCGCTGTAGTCTTTAAAAAGCAAAAGAAAATATCTCCCTTTGCATTGAACTTAGAGCGTTGTAACTTTGCAGATGTTGTTTAAGCTCAAACAGCAACATTACACACCAACTAAAGTTAAAAAAGTGAAATCATAATCAAGAACCCCTTTAATGAAATTGTGATTAAAAATTTCCGTCAAGCTGCTTTAAAACAATGTGTATTGTGAAAAGTGGTATACAAATAAAATTGACTTGACTACTTTCTTAGTGCATGTTCCTGGTCTAATTACCCGTATTTTGTGCACAGGAACCCTGTACTCACTGTATGAGTGGAGTTTAACGGGACAGTCTCATCGGTCATGTTGACCCACTGATGTGCGCCGTAAACCGGCCCGTGCAACTCCTGCTTTGCACTGCTGTACAGCTCCTGCAGAACAAATTCACCGGGTGAAGAAACACTCATGCCACACTGATACTCATCAGGATCAAGTAATATGACACACACCTTTGCTTTTTTATACATATTCTCTCCTATGATCCTGGTGCTTTCATACATGTCCTCACCTGGTCCAAAAGCTATGCAAGCTTTTTTCTGTTGGAAGGCACATGTGAATTAGAACTAGTGAGTGAATATAAGTGTCTACAATCATTTTGAAATACAAGGTTAAACTTAAAACTATAAAAAAATGTAAAAAATTATAATAATAATAAAAATAGCGATCGGTGACATTGAAATATTGTTTCTGGAAATGCTACACATGTTAAAGCAATCCTCAGTTCAGTTTGACAGTAAATGGTGCACAACCCTGTTGATACAGTACAGCATGTATAATAATAACTCACCCCACCAACGGGACAGGAGCTGTTGAGGTAGTCACACTTCTCGCCTGTGTTCACACAGACAGGGCCGCGGATGTTGGGAGATGAATCTCCAAGATTACTAGAGGAAAAGCCGGCAACAAAAGGACCCTGGAAGTAAACGGACCGTGAGACGTTAGCGCTGCGCTTTTACTCTGTCCACAACTCAAAAAGCCTAATAAAGATAACTGCCAACATGAGCAAAAGAACTGTTTAATTTGCATGGCAAACAGATTTTTAGTGTCATAATAACAGCATTAATTAAGCATCTTCATTAAACTTCCTCCAGGTTTACAGCATTCTCATGAACTATTGACTTGTGGAATCTTTGAGTAGATTACAACTAATAAAAACAATCAATTAACCTTGAGTTCAGAGGGAGAAGGACTAATTAAAAGGTTGACCTTTTACCTCGCCGGGTAGAAAGCCAATGTTTTTCTCCTGCTCGAAGGCATAGGAGGCGTAGCCAAGGTTGTCCGAGCTCACCATTCGATTGGTGTTATTCATACTCACGGGATGGACAGCAAACCAGCTGAGGGCAGATGCAAAAGCAATAAATTGATTACCAGTGCAGCAATTGTCAGTGCATTTTGTATATTTGGCAGAAGTCAATTAACTTGAAGACCCTAGGATCTTGTTTGCAATGAAACTTGTAATTTTCTGATGTAAAAGATATATCATACCTGAGCAACCCCATACCATCCCCATCCAGATCTGTGAATTTCATGATGACAATCTGCTTGTCTGTGTTGAATTCATATCTGAGTTGGAAACAGAGTCATAAATCAACTTGCAGTGACTTTCAGCTGTCAGACATCTGTACTGTCTCAGAGGCGAGTGTTGTTTTATGTAGCAAATATGTAGTGGTTTTGGAAAAGTTAATGGCTTGTTGTCACACATTTTATTGTAAAACAATTTTGATTCAGAACAATTCATGAAACCACAAAAATGCTAATGTGACAATAATACTACAACAATAGTGGACCGTTTTCATATTCCGGGGTTCTCAAAAGCGGACGTCACTGTAGTTGGGTTTAACTTCTGTATGGTGAATGGAAACTACAGAAATATAGTTTTTGCATTCCCGTTTGGTCATAGCATTTTCATGACTTTCCAGAAGATGGATAAAATGAGAGATTGATTACATTGATCAGAACAGCGAAAGATGTCAAATTGCTGTCACTTCCTCAGCCGTTGTATTAGAAACACTCACGCAGCAATGTTAAGTAGTTTTCTGAAATTTAATGTCAAGGTAAGAAAACACAAAGTATAGTATTATAAATGTACATCTTTTTTTCTTTCTTTTTTTTAAATTAAAAAAATATAAAAAACTTTGCTAGATTTATGAAATGTCATCAAAGTCTGAAAAAGGTCCATAAAAAGCATGTTTTTGTAAAAAAAAAAAACAATAACAATAAATTGTATAAAATTATAACATGTCACAAATGTCCAGCCTGTTCACTTTATGGTTTATCCTAGAGCTATTACAAAAAATCTAAATATACTAGAATTTTAATTTGAAAGACAGATTTATACTTGTTTAGAAAACAAGTCTAAACTTTATTAAAGTCACTGGAATGTGTGACAACTAACCCCGTCTATGTCTTGTGCATTATTATTATTATTATTTTAAAGCGGAACTCAGTAAGATTTGCGAAGCTCCCCCTACAGGTTCCTTCAGTGAATCACACTGTCGTAAATACTCCAAGCGCTGGACTACAACGACTACTACGCTCACCAGCGCAGTAGTTTTGCAAATACAGTACAAGAAAGAGGAGGTGGGTAATTTGCAAATACAGTACACTCGATGGAGGTGGGTAATTTTCGAAATTGTCTTATAAAGTCATTATATACATTGTTTTTGAATCACCGTGAAGCATTTTGTCACTCTCGCGTGAACGTGAACATGAGGTGAGATTGTGTCGGGTCGATGCAGCTCAACTTGCAAGTGGGGGAGAACCGGGGCGAAAGTAACACGG
This sequence comes from Megalobrama amblycephala, assembly GCF_018812025.1. Lineage (NCBI taxonomy): Eukaryota > Metazoa > Chordata > Actinopteri > Cypriniformes > Xenocyprididae > Megalobrama > Megalobrama amblycephala. The sequence continues at coordinate 5,654,824 of NC_063063.1, read as the reverse complement.
GACGAAAGTAACAAAGCGTTTTTTTCAGAGCCCCGTCTACATTTGCATTTCAAGTTATGGCAGCACGTTCAGCACGCAACCCTTGACGGAGCTGCCAAATATCATGTAATTTCGTCATCGTTTCCCGCGGTTAGGTCCGGAAAACAGTTTTCGAGTACTGTAAATAAATTGCTGAAGCGGTAATTTTTTTTCTAATTACAAGTTGTGTTTCTCGTTTCATGCGTCACAATAATGATCAATCTACAGGTTATTTAGTGCTGTAACACATCCTGAAGTTTGGCTTGTCAGTATTTTTCAGTATGAAAGTAATTCGGGTTTAAATGTCAGATGTTCCTGTCGGGACTAAAGTAACACTTGTTACTTTCGTCCCGCTCCGTGACAACAAGCGTTTCTTTTGTCCCACTGCTAATGTGGTGGCTTTCTCTGCATTGCAGCATTTATTAAAACATGTTCATGTCATATTATACTAGCAGAATATGCCAAAAGTGAGGGTCAGAAAGACAAACAGAGGTCTGATTCAGCCAGATGTTTATGAGAGGGCGTTTCTGGACATATCTGTTGCTGATTTCTGTATGTCACCATTTATTTACTCAATCTGTTTACATTTACCTTAGTCACATTTAGTTTTTAGCCATACCTTAGCTTTTCCACACCCACCTATGAATTTGCAGTGTATCTATTCAGATGTTTTTATGCATATTTTGAATGTATGCATATAAACAGCTGGATTGGAAACATGACTATTGCTAAATTATGTTGAGAATTTATATTATGCTAATTTAATTTAATTGTCATATTGTTCAAACTGTTGAAAAAATGTTTTATAAAATAAATTGACATTGCCCCCCAAAAATATTCTAAACAATTCAAGTTTGTACTGTTGGGTTACTTTTGAAACATTTGATGAAACTGAAATTCACAATTTGAAATGAAAATGTAATTTAATAATTTTTTTGCAAAGATAAAGGACAAAATATGTTTGCAGTTACTTATGAACAAGGTCATGGTCAGGTATATTTAATAAAAACAAGACTACCACAAAAAAAATCTAGCTTGTATTGTTGTGTTACTTTTGACCCACCTGATGGGGTTGAAAGTAACAATGTGCAACTTATGTTCAAAGTGAAATTATACTGAAGCAGTTCTACATTTGTACAAAATACCACCTGGTATTGATAGACCACACTTATGAGTTATTGACCACAGCAAAAATATATCGCTGTCTAAAACATTACCTTTTAAAATTACATTTTTGTGAAAAATGTTACTTTCGTCCCTGCTCTCCTGTCAGTTTCTGACACTGCTGGGATTTCAGTTCCTTTAAACTGCAGCTGGATCAATATGAGCACTTATCAGTAAACAAACAAACCTGTTTCTCTCCTCCTCAGGGTTGTTCAAGTATGAATGTGGGCTTCTGTTCAAGTTGCTGTCGACTAGTTGTCCTTTATTTATGAAAATTCGCCCAGGTCTCAAATTCCTATGAGCTATATCAATACTCTGACAGAGAGAATAGAAATCATTATCAATGACATGTTAAAGGCACTTACATGACTTAACCTAAAGAGTACTAAGCATTATATAGGCTAACATATCAGGAATGTATTTCAAATGAGAGTTTGCCAGTAAAAGCATACCCTGACTATTCCACTGACGATGGCTTGTATAGACGGCTTAATATATCCTTTACTGGTGATCATAAAGAGTGTGTACTGGAAATAGCCACCCAGGCCTGAATGTGTGTGCGTGCCACTCATGACCACATTGTCCTGTCTGTAAAGGTCTCCGTATTTCGCCTTTAGCTCTTGTAAAACCTAAAATGGTATGAGACAATGACAAATAAAAAGATGCAAAGGATGATCATAAAGAGAAAGTCTAGTTTGAAACACATGAATCAGATTCTTAGATTTGGAAGATCCTTGCATTCATTTTGTTTATACAAATTTGGGTCCCACTTTATATTAAGTGGCCTTCACTACTATGTACTTACATTTAAATTAATGATTTGATACAATGCACTTATTGTGTACATACATGTTTTTACATTGTACTTATATTTGAAAAACACCTGCATGTAATTACATCTGTAATTAATTTCTGTAATTACATTTATAATTACACTGTTGACTCATCCCTTACACCTAAACCCGTACCCCACCTCAATAGCAGCAAAGGTGTTTTTCAACTCAATATGAACCCAATAAGTACATTGTACTTATTTTTTGATGTAAGTACATAGTAGTTAAGGCCACCTAATATAAAGTAGGACCCAAATTTGTACCAAAATTTGATTTAATGATTCCAAAAATGTCAAGTGGTATAACATATTAATAAATTATATATATTATATATATATATATATACACTACCGCTCAAAAGTTTGGGATCGGTAAGATTTTTAATGTTTTTAAAAGAAGTTTCGTCTGCTCACCAAGGGTGCATTTACTTAATTAAAAATACAGTAAAAACAGTAATATTGTGAAATATTATTACAATTTAAAATGACTGTTTTCTATTTGAAAATATTTTAAAATGTAATTTATTCTTGTGTTGGCAAAGCTGAATTTTCAGCATCGTTAATCCAGTCTTCAGTGTCACATGATCCTTCAGAAATCATTCTAATATGTCAATTTGCTGCTCAAAAAACATTTATCATTTACAATTGTACAAAATATTTGTGTACAATATTTTTTTTTTCAGGATTCTTTGATGAATACAAAGTTCAAAAGAACAGTGTTTATTTGAAATCTAATCTTTTGTAACATTATAAATGTCTATACTGTCACTTTTGATCGATTTAATGCATCCTTACTGACCCCAAACTTTTGAACGGTAGTGTAAAATGTTACAAAAGCTTTGTATTTTAGATAAATGCTGTTCTTTTGAACTTTCTATTCATCAAGGAATCCTGAAAAAAAAGTATACAACTGTTTTCAACATTGATAATAATAACAAATATTTCGTGAGGAACTAAACATCATATTAGAATGATTTCTGAAGGATCATGTGACACTAAAGACTGGAGTAATGATGCTGAAAATTCAGCTTTGCATCACAGGAATAAATTACTTTGTAAAATATATTCAAATAGAAAACAGTTATTTTAAATTGTAATAATTTTTCACAATATTACTGTTTTTACTGTATTTTTAATTAAATAAATTAAGCCTTGGTGAGCAGACAAAACTTCTTTTAAAAGCATTAAAAATCTTACCGATCCCAAACTTTTGAGCGGTAGTGTGTATATATATATATATATAATATATATATATATATATATATATATATATATATATATATATATATATATATATATATATATATATATAAAATATATTACACATATATACATATATATAGGTGGTATGGCTATCTAGAATATATATACACATTTATATATAAGGCTTTTTTTAAACAGGACTATAATGTTTTGGGGGTTTTTTCCCCTTAGTGTCCCTCAAAAAACTGACATAGAAAAAGCAATATATACATATATAATATAATATAAGCTAAACATATATATATATATATACATATATATATATATATATATATATTTAGCATATATTATATATATATATATATATATATATATATATATCACATTCATGCCATTTCACATGCCATTTCTTTGTAATTTGTGCAGTTTACTAGCAATTTCTGAGTAAAATTGATTCAAAGTAAATTCTGCTAAATTTATCAAAATTAATTTTGACTTTTTTCATTTTTGAAATAACTTAAAGACACAATATGTAAGATTTTTAGATTAAAATATCCAAAAAACACTAGAGCAATGATATATATTTTGTTGCCTTGTGCACTTACATTATCCCAAAGTTTCCAACAATTTTACTAATATTGATCTAGATTGCAAAGTGCATTAAGTCTCTCATAACAGCCACTGAGCGAACACACAGAGTAGCATTATAACATAACTTTCAACACACTCAAATGTATTTAGTATGATTGTTTTAACCATGTAAAATGGTGCTGCGTTACCCCACATACAAAGAGCAGAAGCAGAAGCATAAGCATCTTAAAAGCTTTGCTGAACTAAAGATTGCGTGTCGCAGGTGTCTTTCATTAGCAATTGCTCCAGCGGACTCATTCCGCTCCCGTGGCTCTCGGCCCACCCTGCTTCATACCACCGTAACGTTAGTAAAACTTTAATACATTAGCTTATTCATGAATATAATTTCTGCCCAGGTCCGTCGGATTCCTTTCCATTGGCTGTGGAAGTAAAGACGACAACTCCCATGATTCCACGCTCATTCACGTCATCATCAAGTTACGCCTTTGTTTTGAATAAGCGACCTCTAATGGCGAAAATTACATATTGTGCCTTTAATAGAGCCAAATTTTAAAAAAAGACCATCATAATTGACCCATGTGAAATTTTTCATAATGAAATGCTTTATATACAAGCATTTACCTTGAATACAGAAGACCAAACCCATAATAATAGTGAATGTGGCAGTATAGTGTGCACTACCTCTAGCCTCAGTCTCTGAGAGACCATGCCGATGTCTGCAGTGACGAACACCACTCTTTTACTGCCGTCATCCACAATGAAGGCTCTACTGAACAGACGTGTGTGGATCCCTCTTGCCGTCTGCTCAGTATTGGCATAACCCATCTTTTCCGTGAAGAAAAATGTAAAAACATAAGCATTCACAACAATCATAAAGGCCTTATCTGTCCTTTATCGTTACATCTGATCAATGGACAGCCATAAACATTATCAGACTCTAACAACTGATGAATATCAACTTCCATAAAGGCCTCACCAATAATCAAACAGAACAGCTGGCAATAGATTTGCTTCGGAGTAAAATCAACTGATCAAAATATAAGATATCAACTAAACAGAAAAAAAATTAAAAGAAATGAAACTAACCATAGGCAAATCAGCCACAGGCCCGGTGCAGTCTGCGCGACCCACACCGATCAGATACGGGTTCTCTGGAGGATTTACTGTGGGGGTCGGTTCCTCTGGAGTCACTTCTTCTGGTGCAAAAATAATTCAAACCGAACACAATATGATGTTTCAATAAGGTTATGATTACAGTTGGGATTCAGAATCTAAGACCACTAGCACTTGCTTATATTTTCTGTACTCTCCAATAAAAATACATTTTGGTATACAACATAAAATTTCATTTTACACTCTGTTTACTATAGAACCTTTTAGAATTCCCATCATGGGAGCATTTTATGGATTTAGCTGTAATTTATTTTTATTTTAATGACATTTTATGAATTAAAGCTCGTAACCATACTTTGTCACTAGAAACAAATCGAAATAACCCATTAAACATGAAAGTATTATGCAATCATTTAAAACATTTCTCCTTATAAAGAACCTTTTTGGCTTGAAGGATTGTTTAAAATTGAGCCAAGAACCCTGTAGAACCCCATAGATTCTTGTTTTCTAAGTGTAATTAAAACAAGTGTACTGTTCAGAAGAATTAAAACGTGTAATTACGTTTTTCCGAATCCAATTTGAGGGCCAAGACCACAATAAGCCCCACTGACACTGCTGTCATCAGTAGAAAGAGAGCTATGAGTGAGATCTCCAGGCCATTGAGATGACAGCGCACAGTCTTACGTGCCATCCTTCACTGAGACACACACACAACATATACATGTCAGGCAATATACAAAACATGGTAACTCTTCATTTTACAGTCTTCTTGTTACACGTTACATATAGTTACTATAGTAATAACTATAAATGATGCATAATTACATGCAACTAACCCTAAACCAAATCTTATTCTAACCTTATAGTGAGTACATGTAATTAATATCATTCAGTACTTGAAGTGTAACCCAAAATATAAACACACTCAGATCAGATATGTGAAAAGTGCTACTTAAGCACAGTATACAACAACTGAAACATGAATAAATATATAATGCACAATGATTTAAATACAAATTCATATGTAGTCACACACACAACCATTCAAACATTTGACGTTGGTAAGATTTTGTTTTAGTCTCTTATGATCACCAAGGCTGCATTTATTTAATCAAAAACATCATATAAAGTGATATTTTTACCATTTAATATAACTGTTTCCTATTTTAATATATTTTAAATTAATTTATTCCTGTGATTAAATTTCTTATTTATTATTAATGCTGAGCTGTTTAATCTGGAAACGGCATTTTTTTAGGATTCTTAAATTAATAGAAAGTTAGAACATTTTTGTAATAACGCAAACGTTTTTATTGTGACTTTTGATCAATTTGTGCATGTATTAATACCAGCAACATTCCAGTACAAACATTACACTATCAAATAATTATGTAAAACATTTTCCTGATCTACGTGGAAAAACTACTTACATGTGTTATACTCTGGGTCCAAACTCAGTAAATGTTGTAGATATTGTGCAGAGGAAACAAATGAACCAAGTGTGGAAAAAGTGCGCACTTATAGTGTGTATAGCGAACAAAGGTGGTATTCTCTCTATCGTTTACAGCCGTATTTAATGTTGACAGTGTGAAACCAAACTCTCAGATTAGATTAGATTAGTTGCATAACTCTTGAGATACCAAAGACCATATCAAGACGTTAATTTTAACCACAGAGGTAATTTTCATTTCATGATCAATGTCACACATTATGTCATTAATGACTCACCCTCATGTCGTTCCACACCCGTAAGACCTCCGTTCATCTTCGGAACACAGTTTAAGATATTTTATATTTAGTCCGAGAGCTTTCTGTCCATCCATTGAAAAATATGTACGGTATACTGTCCATGTCCATAAAGGTAATAAAAACATCATCAAAGTAGTCCATGTGACATCAGTGGGTTAGTTAGAAGTTTTTGAAGCATCTAAAATACATTTTGGTCCAAAAATAACAAAAACTACGACTTTATTCAGCATTGTATTCTCTTCCGGGTCTGTTGTTCATCCGGGTTCACGATTCGGGTTCAGTGAACCGCAGCGCACTGCTGACGTAAGACGCTGCTGACGTGTTATCTGGTGCGCCAGAGTTTCGTTTACAGTCTAAGGGAGACGCACGCTGTATTCAAGCTATTTTTTTAAATGGTGCGTAAGTGTGCATGTCGCGGATGTCCTAATCGCCAAAAACAATGACATAAAAGTGCATTACCAACGCTGACAGATGAAAGGATTCAATGGAATCAATTCAATGGAAAGGATTCCGGAAGAGAATACAATGCTGAATAAAGTCGTAGTTTTTATTATTTTTGGACCAAAATCTATATAAGATGCTTCAAAAACTTCTAACTAACCCACTGATATCACATGGACTACTTTGATGATGTTTTTATTACCTTTCTGGACATGGACAGTATACTGCACATATATTTTCAATGGAGGGACTGAAAGCTCTCGGACTAAATCTAAAATATCTTAAACTGTGTTCCGAAGATGAACGGAGGTCTTACGGGTTTGGAATGACATGCGGGTGAGTCATTAATGACATAATTTTCATTTTTGGGTGAACTAACCCTTTAAATAACAAGAGTTCAGTACATGGAAATGACATACAGTGGGTCTCAAACTCCATTGTTTCCTCCTTCTTATATAAATCTCATTTGTTTAAAAGACCCTCGAACAACAGGCGAATCTCAACATAACACCGTTACGTAACAGTCGGGGTGTACGCCCCCAATATTTGCATATGCCAGCCCATGTTCCCAACATTATGAAAGGCATTAGACAAGGGCAGCCAGTAACGTCTGGAGCAGCACAGCCGAATCATCAGACTAGGTAAGCAAGCAATAACAACAGTGAAAAATGGCAGATGGAGCAATAATAACTTGACATGATCCATGATATGATATTTTTAGTGATATGTTGTAAACGGTCTTTCTAAATGTTTTGTTAGCATGTTGCTAATGTACTGTTAAATGTGGTTAAAGTTACCATCGTTTCTTACTGTATTCACGGAGACAAGAGAGCCGTCGCTATTTTCATTTTTAAACACTTGCAGTCTGTATAATTCATAAACACAACTTCATTCTTTATAAATCTCTCCAACAGTGTAGCATTAGCCGTTAGCCACGGAGCACAGCCTCAAATTCATTCAGAATCAAATGTTTAATCATCCAAATAAATACAATACTCACATAATCCGACGCATGCATGCAGTATGAATGACGAACACTTTGTAAAGATCCATTTGAGGGTTATATTAGCTGTGTGAACTTTGTTTATGCACTGTTTAAGGCAAGCGCGAGCTCCGTGGGCGGAGAGCACGAGAATTAAAGGGGCCGCGCAGCATAAATCGGCTCATATTTAATGATGCCCCAAAATAGGCAGTTAAAAAAAATTAATAAAAAAAAATCTATGGGGTATTTTGAGCTGAAACTTCACAGGCACATTCAGGGGCCACCTTAGACTATTACATCTTGTAAAAAAAAAAACGTTCGATGGCACCTTTAAATCTGTGTTTCTGAATGTTTCGATTTCTTCAAAACTTTGAAATACAAAAAAAAAAAAAGGGAGGTGCCAGGGGATGCAGCAAATAAAACAAAATCCATTTTTGCTGTGGGGAAAACTGGTGTAGTTCATTTATGCTTAAACTGTACATTCAAATTCAATATTTTTTCTCTCACATTTTTTGGTATATATGCCCAGTGTCCAAAATTAACATTTGCCAAGTGCCAAATGGAGAAATTGGAGAACAGTTGAATAATACATAAACTGGTGAATAAATAAAAGGATTTTTTGGTCATTATGTTCAGAATTGCAAGATTTAAAATCATAATTTTGAGGGAAAAAAAGTCACAATTGCGACTATATCTTGCAATTCTGAATTTATGACTCGCAATTGCGAGTTTATATCACGGAATTGTAAAGATGTAAACACGTAATTGCGAGAAACAAAAAGTCAGAATTGTGAGATAAAAAGTCACAATTACCTTTTTTATTTTTTATTCAGTGGTGGAAACAAGCTTCCATATGAAACACTCCAAAAATAAAACTTAATGTGAGTTATAAAATCAGAATTAGACACATGTAAGATATATGTCTTTTTCCCCTCAGAATTGGACTTTATAACTCGCAATTGTGAGAAAAAAAATTCAGAATTGTGAGATAAAGAGTCACAATTATCTTTTTTTTTTTTTTATTCTGTGGCAGAAACAAGCTTCCATATATTCATACCCAGGGACAACTTTCAAGCATGAAAGCATGAGCCTCCAGACAGCAACATAATGCGGCCCAGATCCGGCCCACATCTGGTACATGTGGATTACACGCGGACTGGATACGGGCCGGATCTGGGCCGACATAATGAGAAACATTGATGATTTTGACAATTCTGTCTATATATTCACACAATCACAAAAAAAAAAAATTAAATTAAAATCAAATAATCATGCAAACCCGTTTTGTGCTAATATTTGTAATTTATTTGTTTGTCGTTGGATGAAGACCTCCTACTACTACATCACAATATAGCAGCTTGTTGTATTGGGTGGTCAGTAGGACGGAACATCTGTTCTGGCTTGCGGAAAGGATGGATCGGGTCACATCGTTCTTTTCATTCAAACAACCTCCAGAGACCTGGAGTTCAGTAAGAAGCAATAAAGCACCAGCTGTCTGACAAAATATGATTCCAGATGGAAATACGCAACAGAAGACATAAATAAATACATTCTGAAAACAACATCAGAGAAATGGTCATGGACAACAAAATTAGCTTTGCTGACACTCTCATGGAAATACTCTTTCAAAGCGAGCAGGATTGTTACATTCGGGCAATGAGGTGAGTTCTGTTTCAAGCATATGTGGTTCGCAAAGGGTGGTTACAGCATGACCACCCTGAATATAGTCCAAAACACTGAAATTGTCTTTGAATGAACTTAAATACATTATTACAGTTGACTGCTAGAACTATTAAGGCACTGAGGAGCATTAGATTATCCAATATCCCAATATACATCTTCTGTAGCTCTCGAAGTAAAAAACCAAAACAATAAAGAATTAGTTCAAAAAAAATACAAATTATATATTTATATAAACGTTCTCTGACAGCACATGTTTAGCAGACGACTAGAAAAATGTACAAAACTGATTTACGTTACTCAGATTTGCAATATTTAATGTGTCAATAAATTGCTTACTTGAGATAACAAAAATATCTCGAGAATATGGCTTTGTGCCTGTAAACAGGGGCAAAGATACTTGGAGACACTTTCAAGTTATTCGGGAAAATAAATAACTTCTCATTTAGCTTGCTGGCTCATTTTTAATGAATTTTTATTGACGTAGGATGATATTACAGGCCATCGCAAGCCCAGAAAACCACTTGCTTATCACCGACCATGGTTTCTCTATTGTTCCTAGCCCCATACGTGCCAAGTTTTACATCCGTAAATCAATCCTGTGAGGACGTCACAGAGGAATGAGAAGCTTTGGATGACTAGTCTGTTAGTTAAAGGGGTTAGCTACGATGTCAGGCTTGTTCCGGCACTTCGGGCACATGTTTTGGAGACCGACTTCCAAAGCGGACCGTTTGCATGTCAGTCAATCCGATTCTATCCGTGTGTACTTCACGTGGCCCCACTGCAGCGATCGCCACGAGAAGGGCTTCTGGTAGCTGCGGGGAACGACGGCTGGAACGTTATTTTCCAGGTAACGGAAAAATCTGTACCACCACACGTGAGTGAAAAAGTTGGTCTGGGACGTCTCTTTGAGTGCCTAAAACAGATGCAGGTGGTTAGAGGTTAAAATACAAAATAGGTTGAACAAAAAATTTTGATGTCAAAACAGACAGACGTACTTGTTGGTTAGCCATGGTGTGATACCACCAGAAGAGACGTGTGGTGATGAAGTAGGCCACAACGACATCAATTGTGTAGTGGTCGTGAGCAAGAAGAATGCAGAACACTCCTGTTGCACACAAAACCCAGCAGCCCCAGTGGTACCACCAGAACCTTCTAGGAGAATCTGTGAGGTGCAAGAAAATTAAGGGGTGTTATAACAGAAAATGTTGGAACGCTTCTTTTTTTTTTCTTTTTCTCCAGTAAAGTGAAGTAGTAAGTAACCACAGGTGTAGTTCATCACATTAACTCTAATTAGATCGAGAGAAGCACTCGGTAACATTAGCCGTTTTTATTTATTGTCGATGATCGCATTATTTTTCACATGCATCTGCTTCCACATGAGATTGTTCGTTTCTGCTTCTTTTTTTCCTGTGTTTTGATCTGGAGATACTGTACACTTTGAGAAGATGTGTCATAGCGCCCCCTAGCGTATTTCAGTGAAAACACAGAAAGCCATAAAATCTCGTCAATGGCGGGGAAAGAGTTAACTATCAACATGATCCAATGACATTGACAACCACAGTGTCGCAACACTTTTTGTCTACATTTTGAATAAATTTTTTTAATTTATAATGCATTTGGGTCCATTTTAACCCAAAAGAGAATGTAATTTGTTTTAAAAAAAAAAAGAATAATTTTTAGTACAGGAACCAAACACTCAAAAAAATGACCTTTCACTGTTGTTAGTTTCACTCAAACCACCCTTGTTCACATTACTTAAAAAAACTCATGTAACTACATGAACGTAATTTAACTGCGTTGTTTCTACTAAAATTGAGTATTGTCAGCTTTACTTAGTAAGTGTTTGTTCAGTCAACTTAACATTGCTGTGTGAAACGCACACATTTTTGTTGACATAACTAACTGTGCAGTGGATCCGTAGTTCCCAGCATGCTTCGCAAGGGACTGCATTAGGAGAGTAAATTTAGGGATTAAAGTGTTATTTTATGTGTTTTTCAGTAAAGGGAAAGATGTTGTTAGTTTATGTTAGTGTTTAATGTTCAGTTATGTTGGACATTTAGAGTAGTTTCTGTAATGCTTTTGAATTTTGTGGTTACCATCATGCAGAAGAGTGTCGCCTGTGTTTAGGCTGTGAGCGCTCATATACGCATGTTTATAGGATAAAGTTCCTGCTCTCAATTCAATTGAGTTTGTTCAATAAGTCATTTTTTGAGTGCATTTTGGGGTGAGGGGCTATATTCTGATATGTTGTATCCTTTTTATTTCAAATGATTATTCAAAAAAAATCAACATATCATTATTAAGTAAACTGCACATATAAATATTATGTAACAGTGACAGTCAAATGATTTGTATTTACTCAAAGAAATTTTGTCAGCTTTACTTGAATTCTTTTGCTCATTCAACTAAATAGTTTTTTGTACAAATTACTCAATATTGTTGCGTGGAACCACTTGACACTTATTTTTTAAGTAAATCCAACAATTCATTTTTTTGAGTGAACTTTGCAAATGAGACAAGACTATCAAAATACATCATTTAAATTTTAGAATCACTGATTCGAAACAAAAGATTAGTAAAGCTTTGAAGCTTCATGAAGCAGTGTTTAGAGATAGCCCTTCACTAGATATTGTTGAATAAAGTCGCTATTTTGTTTTTGTTTTTTGGCACACAAAAAGTATTCTCGTCACTTCATAAACATTAAGGTTGAACCACTGAAGTCACATGAACTGATTTAAATATGTTTTTAATACCTTTCTGGGTGTTTGAAAGTGTACATTAACTTGCTTTCAATACAGGCCTCACTGAGCCATCGGATTTTATCAAAAATATCTTAATTTGTGTTTTGAAGATGAACAAAGGTCTTACGGGTGTGGAACGACATGAGGGTGAGTAATTAATGACAAAATTTTCATTTTTGGGTGAACTAACCCTTTAAGAGATATAACCATTTTTATAACGCTGGTCCATTTTGACCCAGGTATCAACCAAGGCTTTGCATATGACTTTTTTTGTCTCTAAAATACTTTTGTAAAATATATTTAGCCTCTTTTCCATATCTCACACACACTTTTGGGACTGAATATTGTTGATAATCATGAACCATTGCAGCAAGTTTTATAATCTTTTTCATTTGAAAGTTTATACAAGTGCAATGGATATATTTTGTTTACATTTATGTTGTTTTTTTTTTTTAGAAAATACGTTTCATAAATTTGGACAATTTTTGGAGCAGTTCAAAGGAAATTAATTAAATTCACTGATTTCAGTGGAATTATAATAATGATATATTCAAATAAAAATTTTCACGAGTATTGAAAAAAAACAATACATTTTTCCTATATTTCATATAAAATTTTAACTTTCAAAGAATGTTTTAATAAAAAAGGGTTTAATATAGTAATAACATGGTAACATGGATATAACTTTGAAATTGCTATGCATTCACTCATTTAAGAGAAGTTGCTGATCAGATGCAATATAGTTAGTTGACAAATATCGAGTTACACTTGCTTTATAAGCTTTTGTTCCACCTGATCCAAACGGACCAGGTTATCTAATACAATACCATTCATTCATTTTAAAATGTGTCTTAATATCCCAGTAGCTTTGGTACCACTGTATAATCATTTAAACTTGTGTTTAAACTGTCCACTAGGGGGCGGTGTTGTCTCAAATAGTTCACTTACACTCCTTCATGAAGAGATAAGTGAGGGTGAGCATGACTGTATGGCCACTGTACAAGTAGTCACCACACAAGTTATGAGAGCCTGTGATGGTCAGACCCCCTCCTGCGATCAATTTCATCACCCGCCGCATCCGAGATTCCCAGTCATCATACAGCTGCCAGAAAAAACAAACAAAAATTAGCATCATGACATTCCCCCATAATTCCTAATCTATTTTTATACACCGCTTGACCCAATGTGCTTCTACAACCTCAGCATATGTTCACATCGAAAGCATAAAACAACAAATAACCCCTTTGAGACGAAGCAACAAGTGGTTCCTAGAAAGCCAAGTTCTTGGCATTTATGTCTAGGTTTTCTTTCAGCAAATGCCTTCAACAGGAAAGCAGGTTCTAACAAGAGTGAACAAGTTGCTGGGCTTGATGATAAATGTTTCCTGCACGTCCCGTGGTGTGGATTTCCTGCCTTGCGTAGCTAGTATGCGTTCACAGCATCCCATCAGCCACATTTAGTCACACACACAGTTGCGAAAGTATCACCAGTGGATTGTCAACATAGCAACACTAGAGCAGTGACACTGTAAACAATCACTTCATTTATTACATTAATATTGCTCATTGTTCTAGTGGGTGCAATTATTTTAGGATTCATATAGTCTGGAAAAAGGCCCACTGGTCCACTTTAAATTCTTTGAGGAAAATGAAATATTTTTCCAATATTTTTTTTTTTTTTTTTAAATAAACCAAAACTCCCCAAAAGTTTGTGTGGCTGCACTTTAAATTAAAAAAAAAAAAAAGAAAGTAAAATGTTGCATATTTTAATTGATCAATGGATTGTGTTAAAATTGGATTTCTAATTTGATTCAATACAATTCAAGTAAAAATTCATGTAAAACAGTTAACCTTTAACATGAATACTTCTCACACACACATATATATTTTTTTTTATTTATTTTTTTTTTTTATTGTTGGATTCCCAGCAAAATTCATATGCCTGAACTGATAAAAATGTACACCTTAAATGCAGCATACATTTCCTTGAATAAAAGTGCCTGCCAATTTGCATAAATGTAAATACTCTCAGAGATAAAATACATAAAAACGCTTTTTTACATGTCTGTGCACCAGTTTTTAACCATGAAATTTGCAGGTCAAATTGACCCGCTAACATCACAGTTACAACAAAATTTTCATATACACATTCGCAGTGACACCTAAGGTTGTCTCTAAATAAGAAATAGTCACAAAATTATATATAAATATGGATGTGTATATTATATATATATATATATATATATATATATATATATATATATATATATATATATATATATATATATATATATATATATATATATATAATTTAATTTCCGCTTATCAATTCCTGTGTGTGCATTTTAATGCGATTTTAAACCATTTAAGCACAAGAAGATGCTAAAGAACTCAATTTGGCACTCGCACGCTGTTTTCTTTGCTGGGCATATCCAGAGCATGCATACAAAAGGCCGCCTCTCATATATTGTGCTCGAATACTGAATTGAGCTCTCTTTCGCGCCGTCTTGTACTTGAACAGTCAAATATACACAAAATTATGTCAAAATATCCTCGTAAACACAGTCGGTTATGCATTAAGTGAAGA
The DNA here is from genome assembly GCF_018812025.1 of Megalobrama amblycephala. Classification (NCBI taxonomy): domain Eukaryota; kingdom Metazoa; phylum Chordata; class Actinopteri; order Cypriniformes; family Xenocyprididae; genus Megalobrama; species Megalobrama amblycephala. The sequence continues at coordinate 5,639,721 of NC_063063.1, read as the reverse complement.
TAAACAGAAATGTGTAACAGTATATTAGATCCATGCATTAGGTCTTAAAGTGACAGCTGACTAATAAACCGTCTGTGTCATTACTGTTAATCAAACAATAAAATCGCTCACTAAACTTAACTTTGAACTTTTTTAACTTTAGTGAGGATTAATCTATATTTTATTTTTAAAATAATACAATGTGGTATTATTTTACATTAGACTTGCTTATTTGTTTTTATTGTATTTCTGACTGTATACTTGTCTAATAATGTGTGAAACTTATATTAGTTTATTTGTTAGTTGTTCTTTAGGCAGCTGATTTTTCTTCATGGTATTTAGTTGGAACAGAATGTTTTGCAAAAATACACATATGTCTGATATCTAAAAGTTTGACTTCATTTTTTTAAGAATCGGAATCAATAAGCAAAATCGGAATTGATCAAATTTAAACAATACCCAACCCTATGTATAATTATACACTAATTCACAGCCCCACATTCCCGGCTGTATCCATAAGGAACTGCTAACATTATATTGATGGGACAATAAGCAGCAATAAGCAGATCCCATAAAAGTACTGACCATTATATTAAGTACCAAAAATCCTATCGACATATTTCCGACGCTCTATCCCCCCTGTTTCTCCCTCAATATAAATAGGTTGCCTGAACATATTAAAAGAAAAACAGATGAAAATAGCACACTTCACATTTTCCATGAGCGGCCTCTCTATTCAATGTGAAATATGTCCCTTTGTGACCTCTGCTCTAAGGACATTTATAGAACAGTCACAAATTCTTTACATCAACTGTTTAAAACATAGATGGTCACCTGACCCATCCTGTTACATGAACTGGAATGGTTCTGGGATGAAAATACAGAAAATAAAATGTAAATTCTACTACTACTACTACTACTACTACTAATAATAAAACATTTTGTAGTCTTTCCTACAAGTGACAAGCATCAATTACATTATCAATCATTACAAGAGCTAGGAAAATTACATGGCCTTTTTTACTCTTGTAACTGAACACAAATTATTTACACAAACTGATCAAGAACATTAAACAGGATCAAGAAAAAAAAAAAAAAAATCATAAAATAATTATACCCAACAAGAAGCACAGCACTATTCACTGCAGCACAGAAAACACACCGTCTAATGTCTCCAGTTTCTGAACAGCTGTTCTTATATTACATGAATAACGACATCCAGACATCAAGATTTTCACTGAATAATGACTTCAATTTCAGGTTGTTTCTCACTAAAAACTAGAATATAATCTTGGAATATTAGGCATGAGTATCATGGACTTTTATTTATGATTTTTTTGCATGGTTTAAAGGGAGTCACTATTCTCTGTCAATATGGGGAAAAAAAAATTGGGAGAAAAATGTTTTGGGGAAACTACTTCTTTAACTGGCCAACATGCCTGCCTATTGTGCCTAACATAGCCAAGTTAGTAGTGCTGATTATGAAGTAACCATGCCAAAAAGAAAACAAATAATATGGGAAAAGGGAGAAAAAAAAAGTGATATTTTTGTTTTGTTTTTACCTTTGGAGAGCATTTGAAGTGCATGCCAGGCACTGGAAGAGTAGTAATGTACATGGTGATGCACCTGTAGAGGTAGAGCGTCCCGACGATAAAACAGAAGCGTCGACCAACAATTGATCTGTGGAAGGAAGATGTGGTGATAGATTCATATTAGTGAACAGGCCCGGCTCCAGATATGAGATGAAAGGTGGGCCAAATGATATTCCAGGTGGGCCGGTCGGATTGGTGGGGGGGCTTTAATGCTTTAATCTCACATGTCTATTGATATAGATAAGGCAATTGTTAGGGTTGTTTGTTATTGTTATAAACTATTATACTATTTTGAAAAATCACATTACAAAATATAATGTGAGATAACACAAATAATATTTGCAACATTTATTATTTAAAATGTTTTGCACGAGCTGTTTATACTGTACGAAATTAGAACTTTTGTCCAATACCTCCTCTAGGGGGGTCCGGGGCATGCACCCCCGTAAGAAAATTTTGTACATTTTAAGGTTAAATGCATCAATCTGGTGCACTTTGGAAGCTCAAAATTAAGAGCTTCAACTCATGTACAGTGTGCAAATTGACCAAAGAAACAACATTGACTTGTACCTGGACATTAAAGAGGGTTCAAACATCTTTTTAGTTGTGATATAAAGTCTACATCGTTTTAGGTGTTTTAGGATGCCAAACAATTATAACAATAAAATAATAATACATACATGACAGTAATATCCATATAGGCTATTGTAACAAATGCAATCTAATATATATATATATATTGGTTAGGCTACTTTACACAACGTATAGGAAAATTAAAATACTAGTTTGTAGCCAATTTCTAATCCTTGAGCTTTAATTTTGATCACCAAATCGCCAGCTGATCGTGTGAGCAAAGTGCGCACTTCTCTTTAAAACACGCAGCACAAACAGACTAAATAGTAAATACTTAATCACTGTATATATTTTGGTGCTTTATTAAGGCACAAAGCCATTACGGTTTCGATTTTAGTTAATTGGCAAAATACAATGTAGAGACCATTTATGTTTTAAATTTTCTGAATTGAATATCACACTAATTTTTGTGATTGGCTGTTATGTGGTGTGGGGCCAGGGTGGGCCAAGCCTCTGATTGGGTGGGCCAGGCCCACCCTGGCCCCCCCATGGAGCCGGGCCTGTTAGTGAACAGTCATGTGTAAGGAAACTTGTTTCCGCCATTAAATAAAAAAATAAATAAATAAAAAAAAAAGGTAATTGAGACTTTTTATCTGACTTGTTTCTCAGAATTGCGATATATAAACTCATTATACTCGTTATAAAGTCAGAATTGCATGAGATACTTTTTTTTCTCAGAATTGTGATTATCTTGCAATTCTGACTTTATAACATGCAATTGCGAGTTATAAAGTCAGAATTATGAGATGTAAACAATTCTGAGAAAAAAACATCAGTCTTTTTCCCCTCACAATTGCGCATTATAACATATATAGATATAAGAGATATAAACTCGCAATTGCCTTTTTTATTTTTTATTATTATTTCATGTTGGAAACAAGCTTCCATACATTTGTTTTACAGATTTTCATTTAATTTTTTGTTTTTGTTTTTGCATGGTAATGAGAATTTGAGAACTTAAATGTCAATGAAATATTAATTAAATAATATTTAATTCATATTACAGCAATGAGAACAAAACAGAATTGTACATAGGAAAAATTGTGCTATTGTCATTAAAATACTTAAATATATAAAATATAATTTTATTAATATTTGATATAGTTATCATAGGAAAAGAGAATGAGAATGCTTGTAATGAAAATATTTGAATAATATTCATAAAACAGTAATTTTTTTTAGGAAATAATTACACTAACTTTAATTTAAGATAAAATTGTATTTATTTGTCATATATAAATAGTCAAAGTCTGAAAATTCTATGAGCCAAATTTTATAAGCCAAATTTAATTTATTATGTATTTCTACTGAATTTGGTGTGAAAAATGCAGGTTTTGTGAGACATGTCCATTAAACGACATTTATGAAAGAATCTCAAACAAGATTCTTTCCACTTAGAAAACTCACTTGTGTTTTAAGAGACTCCACTGTATAATCCACAAGACCATCAGAATCATTCCGTTGATCTCGCATACAGAGAAAGCCCACTCCACTCGGTCAAAAAGGTCAAAGAACTTGTCAGGGAGTGGTGGAGTTGCCTCCTTAGGAGGCACACGTTCATGGACCACAGAAATAATGATGGTAGTAAAGACGAAGCAGCACAAGGCATAGACAAGAGCCACGGCGGTCTTTCCCCATTCGGGAGGGAACTGCGGAGAAGCTGGCTCTGGAATGGAAATCTGCACCAGTTCCTTGTGGAAGCCGTTCACCATGCCATTCCGCTGAGCCTTGCCGGCACTCCCAGCGTTCCCGTTATGATTCAACACCATGTGCCCATTGACATGTCCGTTCTTGTGGACATCGATGTGATGCTCGATCTTAAGAGTCTCTATCTTTTCCAGGAGCAAACGACCACCGTCTGAAGTGACCCTGGAGAGGGATGCCCTCTTGAAGTCATCCGTGGTAAGATTTAATAAAGCCTGTCCGTCGTAGTTTTGCAACAGTTCAGAGTATTCCTGCAAGCCCTGATCGGTCAGCCAGAGCGAGACCTCCTCCTCCGACCACGACTCTACTTTATTCATATCAGCCCTTGAGCTCGTTGAAACGTAATGGAGAATCCGACATAGGCACACACTTCTATGAAACACAAAGTCCTTCTTTGACCACGCTCATTACAAGTGAAGCGCTCCGGGGAAGACTGGCTCACAACTTCCAGAAGTTCAATCCAAATATGACGCACACCTACAACCTCTTCAGAAATGTCTGTCCTGTAAACGAAAGGACAAAAAGACATTTATTTTTAAAGCACTCCACACTGAACTCTAAATACACAGACATGCTGGGCAAACAAATAGCATGTTTTTGTCCCACATTTTCTAATACGCTTCAATAAAGGGTTAATGTAGCGAAAACTCAAAACTTAAAAAACATTTCCATTACTTGAAATAAAATAAATCTTAAGCTACATTTCTCATTTTTATTTAATTGAGCCATGTACTAAATAAAATATATAATTATATACTAAAACTGAAATTTAAAAAAAAAGCAATAAAAACTGTAGTATCTCAAGAAAACTAAAATAACACTGATTTTCCATACACGATTTTACACAAACATTAAGTAATAAGGACTGGAAACGAATACTCATTGTATTCAAAACTAAATTTCCACATTTTAGAATAATAGTAAAGTCATTAAAAGCATAAAATAACACAAACTGAATATGGGAAATATGCAAGTATATAAGTATCAATGACTTCATGTAAAAATTATTTGATATTTTATTTTAGCTTTGTCGAAAATTCTTCAGTTAATTGATGAATTAGTGAAAAAGTTCCCATGCATGCTGGACACTTGCTGACTGCTCACTCCCTCACTATCTGCTCCAACTCATCCATTAAAATATAAATACATTGTCTAATAAATTAAGTGTTTTCACTAGATTTTACATGCACATGTTAGCAAATCCATGAAACGATTCAATATTCACAGTTACAAGAGTGCAACAACGTATAGTAAGGTATGCAATATGGCAAAATCACAACAACAGTTAAAAACCACTTGTAACTGTACTCACGAGTTTCATTTTCCTCACGAGTTCAGCATAATTTACTGTCAGAGTAGAAACTCCTTAAAAGAAACTTTACAGTGAACTGCTACAACCGCCTACAAGATTTAATCCTCTTGTATTTACAAAAAGAAGCACATTTAGTTCTCAGAACAGCTGAGAGCTGGAGCAAAAACACACTGATCAGGACCACATGTCTCGTCTGACTGCAAGGATTCCAGGAGCTCTCGAGTGTGTTTCCACGGGTGTGGCAGGACTGTTTACATTACAGCAGTAGGGGGAAGGGAACTATCTATCATGGACAACATCTGGCTTGCATTAGTGAATGAAAGTATCTGACTAAAAACTTTTCATTAACCTACACTTTAATTTTTTTTTTTTTTTTTTTTTTAATGCAATAAACGATATATACTGAGGAATTTAGGTAAAGCAAAACTCTAGAAGGGTGTTCTGGGGGGTTGTCTACTGGCCCAAGTCAAAAGAGCCTACCTTAAGTCTCTATGATAGGGGTCTTCAAGTTTTTCAATAGTGTGAAATCAAACAATAATTAACGAATAATTATCTGTTTAAGACCCCAGCTTCATGATATTGCGAGTTCATGGCTTTTTCAAATATAATCTATGGTATTTTGCCACCCATATTATCATATTCCACATCATTTTTTGGAATGAGAAGTCACCATGACATCAAAATGGTCAATTCTTATTTTTTTTTATGGAATATAGCAGTGTTTAGTATAAATTATTTATCCATGAACATATTTTTTAAATTCATTCATTGTTAAAAATGCATGTGCTTTATTCAAAACAGCTTCCCCACCCTTCCCCACCCAGCTTTTTGTCTTTGATGACATGTTTTCTGGTTTGAGGGCGGGACCACCTGTCAATCACACAAGATCAAGCAATAACAAGCCAAAACCATCCAATCAATTCCCGATGGGACAAAATCAAGTGCCACCCTACATGTTTTCTTTTTCGAAAAGCTGTTTCTCTCAGATATACATCACAAAAGATTATCGCAACTTCCGTTTCATGGTGACTTTAAAGTCAATTCTATCAATCTATCAATTTTCTAACAATTTATCCATGCTTTTTTTTTTTTTTTTTAACTTGACCTTGCAATGTTTATTCAAAATGTCATAATTGAATCTTCCGACAAAATGACAGTTTTCTCTCTGGTGACATATGCAGGTCTTCTCCAATCATTTAGTGTGGTTAAACTCCACCCCTGCTTTCATCTGCGTCCACTTTTGAGTGTGACGCCCACATCTCAACGACCAATCAAGCTGTTCCATAGAAGTAAGTGTCCCCGTCCTACATTTTTTTTTCTCAACAATCATGTGCACTCGAACGTACATCACAATAAGAAAGAAAAGATCTGTCGCCACTTCCCTTTTAATTGAAACTTTAAAGAATAATCTTGCATATTAGCATGAAGCCCGGTCCACACTGCAGATTATGCTGGACAAGAACAGGCTACTTAGGCATGCAGACATTGTTTGAACGACATGTAAAGCGACCAATCACAGTTCATTTTGTATATACATGCTGTTTAGGGTGAGTATATTTGACTGAAAGTACAGTAATAATCAAATGTGGACAAAAAAACATTAAAATAGTACAGTATGTTCTTTGCAAATGGTTGTATATTTGAATTCACAGAACTTGTGAACTTGTTTCCAGTCATGAATCGAAATATGCCTAAGAAATAATAGGAGGGGTCCTTATTTCTACACACTTACAAATGGCCTTCCTTCCTGTCATCATCTTGTTGCTGACTGCAAGCTATACCACAAGAAAGCTGTTTTAGCCATGTGAAACCTTCCCCATTTTGCAGGAATCAGTAAAATATTATTAGAAGACTGGGGTTAATAGAAGAACAAAACTTTATCAATTGTTGGAAATTATTTAGCAATGCAGTGCAAATTAAAATAACAGCAACTAGCTCATATGCACAAACTTATATCAGAGCGCAACTGTGGTTTCCTGTTACATTCTCACCCGTGCGAGCAACCCAGTATAAAATAACCCAGCATGATGAGCAAGATCAATGCAAGTCAAAACGACGGCACTATTCTAACATTCTCACTTTTCTTATCACCACTTTTTTTTTTTTTTAAGCAGCTATCCAAAATACCTGATTCTGACTGGTCATGGCATATTGAACATATGAGTCTAACTCTATAATCGGACTGCTGTCATCTTGTTGTCATATTTTCATGCGTTTACTATGGTTTACTACCAACTGTAATTAAAATGGCCTTGGGCGGTTTCAGTATGAATTTATTTATTAATATTAACGTATATGGTGGGCATAAAACCTTTAAAGGGGTCATGACATGAGAAATCAAATGTGCCTTGATCTTTTGACATAAGTGGTCTTTGAACCATTAAAACATCCTGAAAGTTTCATAATGTCGTCCTCATTATAAAAAAAAAAAGCATTTATTGAATCAATCTCCAAAAATTTGCTCATTTGGATTTGGTGGGATTTGTGACGTCACACGGGCAAATAAATTTGCATATGACTGTCTCCAGAGCAAGACATCGACGAATAGTTACACACATCGCACCATAGGCCCCACCCGCTGGTGTCATGGCTGACTTGCCTACACTAGATGGGAGCGCCGCAACAAAGGCAAATAGAACCCATTATAATCACTGGAGCTGTCTACACTGGATATAGAATACAGATGCACATTCACTTTCTGATATACTCAAGTCCTTGAGTCTACCGACAACAGGACAAATGGAAGAGTAAATGGATGCATAAATTTACATTTAAATGCATGATTACATTTAACAAATACACACATATACATATACACACACACACACATACACATATACATATACATATATATATATACATATATATATATATATATATATATATACACACACACACACACACATATATTTTTACACAAATATTTATTAATATATACGTGTGTGTCTATTAATATATACATAAATATACAGTACAGTCCAAAAGTTTGGAACCACTAAGATTTTTAATGTTTTTAAAAGAAGTTTCATCTGCTCACCAAGGCTACATTTATTTAATTAAAAATACATTAAAAAAACAGTAATATTGTAAAATATTATTACAATTTAAAATAACTGTTTTCTATTTGAATATATTTCACAAAGTAATTTATTCCTGTGATGGCAAAGCTGAATTTTCAGCATCATTACTCCAGTCTTCAGTGTCACATGATCCTTCAGAAATCATTCTAATATGCTGATCTGCTGCTCAAGAAACATTTAATGTGTACAATTGTACAAAATATTTGTGTACAATATTTTTTTTTCAGGATTATTTGATGAATAGAAAGTTCAAAAGAACAGTGTTTATCTGAAATCTAATCTTTTGTAACATTATAAATGTCTTTACTGCCACTTTTGATTGATTTAATGCATCCTTGCTGAATAAAAGTATTCATTTCTTTAATTTCTTTTCAAAAAAATAAAAATACAAATTCTTACTGACCCCAAACTTTTGAACGGTAGTGTATAATGCTACAGAAGCTTTGTATTTCAGATAAATGCTGTTCTTTTGAACTTTCTATTCATCAAGGAATCCTGAAAAAAAAAAAAAAGTACACAACTGTTTTCAACATTGAAAATAATCATATATGTTTATTGAGCAGCAAATCAGCATATTAGAATGATTTCTGAAGGATCATGTGACACTGAAGACTGGAGTAACGAAGCTGAAAATTCAGCTTTGCATCACAGGAATAAATTACTTTGTCAAATATATTTAAATAGTACACAGTTATTTTAAATTGTAATAGTATTTCACAATATTACTGTTTTTTACTGTATTTTTAATTAAATAAATGTAGCCTTGGTGAGCAGACGAAACTTCTTTTAAAAACATTAAAAATCTTAGTGGTTCCAAACTTTTGGACTGTACTGTACATAGTACACAGACATTTATTATGTAAACAAACTTATTTTGATACCGTTTCCTATGCAATGACATTTGCAAATCATAACAGTGGCTGTTTACTGATTCTAATAAATTAATAATGTATTATAATAATAATAATAATTGCAAAAACAACTAATTTTTGTAAACCTTTTTTTTTGTTTTTGTTTTTTAGTTGGCAAGTATTAATCATGCAATAATAAGCAGGATTAATGGACCCCCCCCCCCCCCCCTAAATTTTTACTAGAAGATTAACAACATAAAAATTTATTTTATTTGGCTTTTTCATTTAATTTAACTTACAAAATGTGTTTTTAATGACACATGAACAGAAGCCTTTCCTCCACACACAGAGGGGTAAAAGGATTGACGATAACCAGGCTGAGAATGTGACAGTTAACGTCAAACACCAGTGGTAACCGCTGACTAACAGCTTAATAAAGTGTTTAAGACTGATTTAGTCTGTCTCTCTATAGTCATGTGACATATCTGCATATGCCACGCGTTACATTAAATGCTACGCAACCTCTGAGAAACAAGGACAAACTACAGCCCAGGATTGTGGGAGGAGTTTTCAGGGCCTTCAGACATGATTTCTAAAACTCTGAATGAGTAACCCATTTAAACAAGCAATCAACCCTAACAATATGGTCAAAACCTAAGGATGATAAATGAACTAAAAGTACAAACCAAGCTAAAGAAATTTTGGTTGTCCAAAAAAAAAAAAAGAAAAAAAAAAAAAACCTTTTTAGGTTTGAATTTATAGTTTCATGAGACAACTTGTGAGTTCTGGCAACACAATGCTGAGAGCATTTATACCTCGAATGAACTGTGTATAAAGATGTCTGCCAAATACATAAATGTCAATGGCTAACTAGAAAGCTTACAGCTATATAAAGATAGAGAAGTTAGAGAATGGAAAGTCTGTTCACATATAAACTCTATAACAACCATCATCATTTGAGCCAGTCACCTGCTCAGAGTCACATAATCTCATGTGCTTCTTTAGAACATTAACTGATATGAGCAAAGCTATACATTAACTCCAGGCATTAGTTTTTCCAGAACAGAACTGCTCAGCTGTTCAGTGACTATAACAACAGTGGCGGAAATAGAGTTTTATACATGGGGTGGCCAGGCAAACTCAGGGAGTCCATAGACCATGACACTGAACAATTAGTTTCTGTCTTACTAGCAGAGATGTAAACAGATGCATGTTCGGTTACTGGAACTCCATTATTTCTCTTATCTGATTAACCGTCTGATAAGCAAAATACTTAAGGTTAACTTACAGTGACTTCCAACGCTATCTCACAACCAATTTGTACGTATTTTACAAGGTAGCTAATTCGTATGAACTCATACGACCTCACTCGTACGAATTCGTACGATTTGTCTAATCCCCAGTTATGGGTAGGTTTAGGGGCGGGGTTTGGGGTAGGGCATTCATATACGAATTTGTCAACTCATAAAATATGTACGATTTAGCAATAAACGTATGAATTCATATGAGTGAGGTCGTATGAATTAGCCACCTCGTAAAATACATACGAATTGCCGTGAGATCAGGTTGTGACTTCCATAAAAATTCTTCAGGAACCTAAACCTTAAACTTACTTCAAACAGGGCTCCCAGCTTCTGAGTTAAACTTCGATTCAAATTAGTTCAAATGATATGTGTTTTAGTGCTGTCAAACGATTAATTACGATTAATCGCATTCCAAAACAAAAGTTTGTTTACATAATAAATGTGTGTGTGTGTGTGTGTGTACTGTGTATTTTTATTACGTACATAAGCACACACAAAAGCATGGTTATATTTAACAAATAAATAAATATTATATTATATATATATATATATATATATATATATATATATATATATATATATATATATATATATATATATATATATATATATATATATATATATAACCATGCATTTGTGTGTTTATATGTATGTAATAAAAATACACAGTACACACACACACACACACACACACACACACACACACACACACACTTATTTATTATGTAAACAATTTATGTATATAAATACACACACGTATATACAGTCCAAAAGTTTGGAACCACTAAGATTTTTTATGTTTTTAAAAGAAGTTTCGTCTGCTCACCAAGGCTACATTTATTTAATTAAAAATACAGTAAAAAAAAACAGTAATATTGTGAAATATTATTACAATTTATAATAACTGTTTTCTATTTGAATATATTTCACAAAGTAATTTATTCCTGTGATGGCAAAGCTGAATTTTCAGCATCATTACTCCAGTCTTCAGTGTCACATGATCCTTCAGAAATCATTCTAATATGCTGATCTGCTGCTCAAGAAACATTTAATGTGTACAATTGTACAAAATATTTGTGTACAATATTTTTTTCAGGATTATTTGATGAATAGAAAGTTCAAAAGAACAGTGTTTATCTGAAATCTAATCTTTTGTAACATTATAAATGTCTTTACTGCCACTTTTGATTGATTTAATGCATCCTTGCTGAATAAAAGTATTCATTTCTTTAATTTCTTAAAAAAAAAAAAAAAAAAAAAAAAAAAAAAATTCTTACTGACCCCAAACTTTTGAACGGTAGTGTAAAATGCTACAGAAGCTTTGT